>NC_088362.1:25188246-25196404 GCF_034508935.2 Berghia stephanieae | reverse complement strand
TTTTTTGCTACTTTCGTCTTCAGTGGAATTATTTTTTTTTTAAGTTATCTATTTTTGTTTCCTAGCGTTTCTCGAAAATCCCCACTACAAATTCAATTTTCAACATCCAAGTCATCACAAGGTAAAACAGTTATGAGGCGATCGGTCACCTATATCAATAATACTTTCTGGCCAAAATAGAAAAATGGATTTTTGGCATTGTACGCAAGTAATTGGTTTTTAACACCAGCCAAGGATGAATGACTAATGCGATTACCCTGGTATCGATACGATCCTTATTTTTTCTACTTTACAGCCTTGAAAACAAAACAAACAAACAAAAAACTTGAGCTTTCGTATAGCGCAATATCCACTAAACGTTCTCAATGCGCTTTACAAAGAATCCCTAACCAACAGCAACACGTGTAGAACGAGACATGTCGCATGTTAGCTGATATTACATTTATTTTATCGACAGACAACGCTGTTGATGGCCATGTATGAGCACACAAAACTGTGTGCGACCTTTAACGTTTATAGGTTTGATTGATATTATAATTTAGTGAGAACTAATCACCAAAACGGCTGTCTTAAAACAATAACAAAGAAAGAGCTGAGTGACGTCAATTTCGTTCCTTCTATAAAGTAAATGTCTTCTAGCCAAAAATGGAAGAATGAAGGTTTGGCAATGTAGGACAGTAATTGCTTTCAACACCAGCCAAGGCTGGGCGACAAACTCGATTACTCTGGTATCGATACGAACATTTCGTTCTTTTCTTTCAATTTTTTTTTTGGGTGGGGGGGGGGGGTGGGTGGTTATTTTATTTTATTTTATTTTTTTACTTATACCTTCGAAGAAAATAAAAAGGTAGGTATCTATTTTAAGTTTCCCATCGATTCTCTAAAATCTACATAAATATATTTAACGAAGGCCACCGTCAACAAAATTACTCGACTCGCAACAGAACGCAATACTGCCATACTCTGGAAAAACCTATATTTGAAAATTTGGCCAGAAAACTCGTCCTTCAAATATCAATCGATTTAAATGACTCTCATCTTGGCAAAAAAAAAAACAAACTCTCAAACCCGGGACTTCACCCGTTAAAAAGAATTAACCAATCAGAATATTTCCTACTATTTACCCCGTTTCGTCCCCTTGACTATTTATTATTATATATATGAAAAGGCCTGAGATACCCTTAGTATGTCAAACACACAAATAGGTCAGTCCCAGTTAGTGAGTAATTCTCACAATATTTTGACACACCGATAAACGAATTGCATCACAAAATCTGACGACACGATGCAATTTTTTTTCATTCACCTGTGATAAAATTGTGAGTGATGCTCAGGAATCTGTGGGCTGTTTACTCCGGGTGATAGGCAAGCACTTAAGGTGGTTATTGGTCTTCGGCTCACGGTCAGTGGTTGATTTCGGGAGCCAATGTATACTTTGTTTTAAATTATGGAGTCAAAAATAAAACAACTGAAATGTTATTCGACTAGTTTTAATAAACTATACGAGAACTAACGTAATTTTCAAAAGTGTATGCACTATAATATGTTGATTGAAGAACTGAAGGCTCATGCTGTAAGATAATAGTTAAAAAGGCATCCATGCCAATAGCTTGACAGGCATAGCAACAAGAGGTCACAGAGGAACCATCAATAATTGCGGAACGTTTGAGTAATATCAAATTCCTGGATGTAAGACCATCTATTCCTTTATTTCTCTATTTGTATACTTATTAATTTATTTTATTTATTTATTATTTATGTTGATATTCCAAAATAAATTATTAATATACTTATTTACATTACAATTTCTAAAATGCCATTTTAATACAGCAGATTATGCCATGTTCATCTTTCATAACAAAAAAATAAAACTGGATAATTAGTTCAAATTTTTTTAGAATTTATCCATGCCTTGAAATATATATCCTTTAAGCGGTTTTTGTTTTGCGGTCATGAGATCTCAGCTCTGCTTGTGCATGGATACGTCATTCCTACCCATATATTCCTACCCATTCTGGCTTAAAACCGATTTCTTCTTCTTCTTCTTATTATTATTATTATTATTATTATTATTATTATTATTATTATTATTATTATTATTATTATTATTATTATTATTATTATTATTATTATTACTATTATTACTATTATTGCTATTATTATTTTTATGATGATGATGATGATTATTATTATTATTATTATTATTATTATTATTATTATTTATTATTATTATTATTATTATTATTATTATTATTATTATTATTATTATCATTATTTTATTATTATTATCATCATTACTATCAGTATTATTATCATCATTATTACCACTATTTTATTTACTGTTTTCGCCTATTACAAGAGCTGTAACCTAACAACAATTGCCTATTTGGGCAATAAAGATCATTATTATTATTATATATTTATAGAGTTTAAGGATTTATTAGTAATTAAAATGTGCGGCTATGTGGTCTTTTAGTGGTATGAAACTCGTTTTCGGATCGGAAGGCTCTGGGTTCGAGCCTCGCTCGGTGCATAGTTGAGTCTATGGAAAGGGCTCTTGACTCACATTCTCTCACTGTTGTTTTGTTTTTAAGGGTTTTACGGCGCTTGCAACACATTAAGGCCATATCAGCGCCAGCAAAAAGGAAGAAAATGGGATAGTAAAAAGTTCTAGAATTACAATAAAGCATCCAAGAAAAGGGAAGACAAAGGGGAATTGGTTCAAATAAGAAACAGTTGTAGATTCCAAAAGCACTCTATCAAAGTACTTAGTTTGAGATCACTAAAAGTCTCATCCCGCTAAGAGGAACACACTCAAATGTTTTACAAATCATATATTATATAAAGAAAGCATAATACAGTGCATAACAGAGAGATGATTTACAATGAAAAAAAATATCATCTCCCAAAACTAACTATACATTCGACTGTTTCCCCCTCAGCCAGGGCATCTGAGCAGGACAAAACCAAGTAATCTCATTCCAAGACAAAGACAGGAAGCATGTTGGAAAACAGATATAAGGGGATAGAAGACACAGTATGTACCCCCCTGCCCACTATGGGAGGTCAGGAACCCCACCAGTCTCTCACTGTACTCAGGTGAAAAATGAGTTGAGTACCTGGCCGTTAACAGCGTTGTCTCTGTCAGAAAGAAATTGTAATGTCGCCTCAAAAGTGTCATGTATCGTTCTACGTGTGATGTGTTGCTGTTGGTCAGTGACCCTTTGTAAAGCGCTTTGATCACGTATAGTGGATATTGCGCTATATAAAAGCTCAAGTTGTTGTTTACTTTTCTTTTTCATACCCATGTATAGAGTTTGCGGTCGTGTGAACTTAGTTCCATTCGTAGGTACATAGATACGTCATTCCTACCCATATCTATTTATAGAGTTTAAGGATTTATTTATTAGTAATTAAAATAAAAATCCATTTATTTCATTATCTATTAATTTAATTACAAATTTATTTCATGTCTATTCTACTTTCCCATTTATTCACAGTAGCTCAGATTATTCAATCTACAAACAAATAAATATCTGGGTTCAAGTTCAAGGTCGAGTTGTTTACGTTGTTTACGTACACATGAACCTCATCTGCTGACGTTTATCTAGATCACTCCAATATAATCTGTGGCCGAGCTCTGCTCTGCTGACCAGCCAAGCCAGTCAATTTACCTAAAGCATCTCAATTTATTTCAACGTCAAACCCTCCCCATCCCCAAATCCCCCCCCCCCCCCCCCCACCTCGCTACTCATTCCCTCTTCCAATTTTCTCTTTAATCTCTGAATCCAACTCTTGACAGAACAGAAGTGGGGTTGGAAGGAAGGGGAGGGGGGGGGGGGGGGGGGGGGGGGGTAACAAGTTGATCCCGGCGGGGTGGATGGAGGTTGTGGGATGGATGGATGGGTGTGTGTGCGGGGGTGGGGGGGGGGGGGGCATGGCATGGAGATTTACAGGCACCGGCGAGTGCCTCAGACCTATCCCGCCGATGAACCGGCAGAACTCTTTATTTACGAAGTCCCAGGTTTGAGAGTTTGTCTTGGGTTTGTTTGTTTTTTTTGCCAAGATGAGGGTAACTTAAATCGATCGTTATAATTTGAAGGACGAGTTTTCAGGCCAAAATTTTAAATATGTTTTTTTCCAGAGTACGGCAGTACTGGTGTAAGATGAACATCTGAAAAAGGTTTGTATGAAACAATGGAAGACAAGACAGAGAATAAGACCAATCAAAAAAAAAAAAAAAAACATTAAAAAAGAATCACCCAACAACAAAAAAACAGAAAATCAAAAATTAGGACTCCCTCGAATGGGGCTCGAACCTAAGACCTTCTGATTACTTGTAATTTTCTCTTTGCCTTATCTAGCATTGTTTCATGCATATATATTTTTTCAGAACAAAATGGATTTGAAACATATTCTATCTCGCCGTATAAGGGTTAATATTAAGAAATTGCTACAGGCGTTTATAAATACAAATTTTTTTTTTTTCTTGCTTTTTGGTTTATTGTTGTTTGTTTTTGTTTTTTTTGTTTTTTTTTTTAAATTATTTTTTGTTTTTTTTTATGTTGGGGGGGGGGGGGGGGGGGGGGGGTAGGGGTTCGGTTCGTCCTGATTTGGTTTTGGTTTTTTTAAATTTTGTTTCGTTTTGTATTATTGGGGAGTGGGGTGTGTTTTGTATTTATTTTTGTGTTTTGTTTTTTGGTTTTTCTTTATTTTTGGAAACGGGGGGGGGGGGGGGGGGGGGGGGGTATTTTAGCTTATGTTAATTTTTCATTTGTTTGTTTTGTTTTGTTTTTTGGTTGTTGTTTGTTTTTTCAATGTGTTTTTCTAAAAATATTTTTAATGACAAAGGTGGAAGGGGGGGGGGGGGGGGGGGAGGGGTAAAAATCTGATAAAATCAATAATAAGGAATGAAGCAGGGCTGTGCGAAGACAACCAGGTGAGGGAAGTGATGTGTCGTGCCTGACTGACACTTTGAGATCAGTCATTTAATCAGGTAACGGGTTCCATTCACGTAACATTATTATATTATTATAGCGAGACATTTGACAATGTTGTTGTTGTTTTTTTTAATGAAAAGGTTTCTTTTGGATTTGGTTTCTTTTCTTTCATTCTTTTTTTTTTTCGTGGTATTTTTTTGTGTTTTTTGTTCCAATAGATTTTTAGAGGGGGGGGGGGGGGGGGAGCTATTGTTTCATTTGTTTGGTTTGTGTTTGTTTTTTGTTTTTCTTTGTTTTGTTTTGTTTTTTGTTTTTGTTTTTGTTTTTTGTTTTTGTTTGTTTTTTTGTTGCTTTTTTGTTCTTTTTTTTCTCGGGTTATCTTGGGTTTGTTTGGTTTGTTGTTGTTGTTTTTTTGTATGTGTGTGTGATTTTTTTGTGAGTTTTATTTGTTTGATTTGGGCGGTGGGGAGAGGTGGTTTTTTGTTGTTGTTGTTTTGTATTGTTTATTTATTTTTATTTTTTTTAATTCTTGTTTTTATATTTTAATGAATTTGTTTGGTTTGCTTTTGTTCTGATTTTTTAAAAGTTTTATTTTGTTTTGTTTAATAACACTTTAAAAAAAAGATTAATTCGTTCTGTTGCAGCAGTTTTTTAAAATATATTTGTATCTTTTGCCAATAATGTCTGCTCGCCTCTTTACATCTGCATATTTCCATATAATGAATGTATCTTTCAATTAACGATGTAAATATTAAAAGTCATGAACTGTGTATCAACCAACAAATCAATAAATGCAATACAACCATACCACTTAACTACCATATATATCAATATTATTGTATAATAATAATAATAATAATAATAATAATAATAATAATAATAATAATAATAATAATATAATAATAATAATAATAATAATAATAATAATAATAATAATAATAATAATAATAATAATAATAATATATCTTCAAGCCTGGATATCAACCAATCAGGAGCCGCCTTTGCCGTGACGTCAACAACAATAAATCATGATGGAAAACTCCCGCCAAATCCCAAGCGGTGTTACATTGTGCTGCTGGGGTGCTTGTCATTGGACCAGAAATAGACCTGGGCCAGTCGAGCCCGTCCGTGGGATCATGAAAAATGATGATAAAGATGATGATAATAGGGATAATACGTGACCCATCGTCTCAAAACGGTATTATGTCGGAACGAACCACATGCTTAAAAGCCGAATTAAATGTTAAATTGGTCAAAAATATAAAGTGTTGGCATTATATTAGCACCCTAAAATATGGTATCCATGCTCCTCAATAAAATAGACAAACTCAACACAAATCTGATATTTAATTTCTGGCTATAAATTCAATTTTCAACATCTTAACCAGCCCGACTTAATATCGTTTTGAGGCGAAGGGTTACATATCATTGTAAACAGTAGAGAGTGGGTGGTAGATAATGGTTACCCAAACACAACATAGCAGGTGTCGGGGTATCTGTGATAAATAATCAATTGACCACTCTGCCATATTCTGGAGAAGAAAAAAAAACATATTTAAAAATTTGGCCAGAAAACTCGTTCTTTCAAATATCGATCGATTTAAATGACCCTCATCTTGGCAAAAAAAACTCTCAAACCTGGGACTTCGGGCCGAAGTCCCAGGTTTGAGAGTTTTTACCAAGATGAGGGTCATTTAAACCGATCGATATTTTAAGGAATGAGTTTTCTGGCCAAATTTTTAAATGTGGGTTTTTTCCAGAGTACGGCATCCGGCAGCACTATACATACGTCTTGACGTAAGCAGCCGCGAGCTGTTTTTGCCTTTTGGTCGTCTTCAATTTTACAAGACCATTTCTTAACCGAGATCCACCCAGCAGTGATGGGTGGGTTGGATGCTGGGTCTTATTATAGATCTAGCGGTAACTATTATTTAGCGATAGATTATAACAACGTTCTATCAAAAGGGTAACAAGCAATTGATATTGCCCATTTCACGCTATAAAAAAACTGGGACACACTCCGATTTCATGGGCCTGAGGGATGGTGTTTTCTTTTCTTTCTTTTTTAAAAAATTTCTTTCTTTAATAATCACGGAGTGTGTGTTTGTAATCAACGTGTTCGGTATATGCAGATCTGGCAACCGAACTAAATTATGAGCCTTGTTTAAAACGTTGTTGTAAAATATACAAAATATTTAGCGTAATGTTTTGAGATTTTCATTACAACAATGAGCCCATAATACATTGGGTTATCAGACCTGCAAATAAGTGCACGCCGTTTGTAATCATTGGCTTTCGTTTTGTTCGTTTGGTTTTGTTTGTTATAATATTTATTTTCTCTTTCCTTTTTGATTTATTATATTTGTTTTTGTTTTGTTTTTTGTTTTACTTTGTACATTTTTCTTGTTTGTTTATTTATTTATTTGTTTTTGCTATTTTTTTTTTTTGTTTGCTTAAATAAAAAAAAATATTATATCCTGCCATTTTTATGTTTGTATTTGTGTTTGTATGTGTGTAGTATGTGAGTTTGTATATTTGCCATGTTTTATATTAGTTTCTCTCTCTCTCTCTCTCTCTCTCTCTCTCTCTCTCTCTCTCTCTCTCTCTCTCTCTCTCTCTCTCTCTCTCTCTCTCTTGTTAATCAAAAGTTAAACACATCAAAAATTAAAATAATATATGCCCCCGGCTCCAGCAGACAAACAAGTTCATCATCATCGCCATAGCCACAGCTGTTACTGTTTTTTACTTGTTTTTCAGATTATGTCTATGGTTTTTTGTTTTTGTTTTTTTGTTGTTTTTTTTTTTTTTTTTTTTGGAGGGGGGGGGGTGTTAGGGTTTTTTTGTTTTTTTTTTTTTTTCCTTCGACAAAAGTCACTAAAAACAATAAACGAAATGTTTACGTGTGTGAGTGCAGGTGCACTAAACTTTAGAGATCGCATCTACGTATCTATATGATAATAGTATTGTGATATTTTCTTTTCCCTCATCATTATAATATCAAGACGGTACGGACACCCTGTAGGTATTCCCAGTTTCGATACTATTATTATTGCCGTATGTAATGCATGACAGAACGAACGCCTTTTTAGTGTAAAATCGGGGGTCGTATCTACGTATCTATATTATTATAATATTGTGATATTTTCTTTGGTGTCATTATTATAGACTCAAGACACCATACGCACATCTTTTATTCCCAGTTTCGATATTATTGCCGT
>NC_088362.1:25180746-25183246 GCF_034508935.2 Berghia stephanieae | reverse complement strand
CTATCTATCTATCTATCTATATATATATCTATATATATATATATATATATATATATATATATATATATATATATATATATATATATATATATATTAGTAAAAAGCCCGCAATTTCGCGGGGAAAGAACTATTTTCATTCGGCATTGCATGATTAGCTTGGTTACGATTAG
Source organism: Berghia stephanieae (assembly GCF_034508935.2). Taxonomy (NCBI): domain Eukaryota; kingdom Metazoa; phylum Mollusca; class Gastropoda; order Nudibranchia; family Aeolidiidae; genus Berghia; species Berghia stephanieae. Next base: position 25,183,076 of record NC_088362.1, on the reverse strand, counting down.
ATGCACACTTTAATCGATGTGGTTGTCGTCGCTGCCATGCTTTATTCGGCATGATTTTAGTTTATCAGTCAGTAGATATCAATATCAATAAGTCATGTCTTTACCACGCTTGACTTGGGAGGTCTTCCGAAAGCGCCTACAAAGGGAAACAACTTAACCATCAACTAACCCCAAGAAAAAGTAAAACCTAGACTACCTTTAACTAACCCTAATAGGAAAATAAACACCCTAGCATTATGACTAACCCTAATAGAAAAAAAAAACCTCGGACTGCTTTGCACTACCTTTCAATACTTCACAAAATAAAATGGCGCCGAGAATCAAAACAATGGTCAAATTAGGAGATTTTAAACTTTCACAAATCTATAAAGGTTTTTTCTAGAGTTTTTAAAATGTTTCTTTATGATGAGAAATTGAATAAATAAACGCCTGACAAAAGATCAACGGTGAAAATACAAATTGAAATTATACTGGGGATGTAGGAGCTTTCGGAATGTCTCCCCTTTACCTAACTTATGTGAGGTCAAATGAAAATCTGAAGCAGACGCGAAAAATATCAAGTTTGTTCGGGCTAGAAGCTAGACAGATACAATTGACAGTTTGCCGACAACGTTTAATCAAATATTTCCCAGGGCAATAATTATCACATCGATGGCATAAAAACGACCGTAATATCTGCAGTAATATTAGTTGACGTTGTTAATCGGTGAAACTTGTTTAAAATTTGTGTAAATCCGAATACCTTCATGTGAGCAAGTGAATAATATCACTATGAATGCCACGATTTGCTGAAAAATGCCAACACACACACACACACACACACACACATGCATACACCACACACAACACACACACACACGCACACACACAAACATACACGCAATTAGAACATACTACTACATAACAATACTGATCACCGCTAAATCAACAACACAACGGAAGTAATAATAATACTTGATGTCATAAATAGATGACGCAAACTGACAACTCTTTGCAGTGACGAAATTGGTTGATTTTGAGAGTGTTTTAGTGTCGTCGGTAAGTATTTTATGATATCTGTGTGACTCAACGAACTTTCAAACTGACTTTAAATTATAAAAGGAAATCAAGTTAACTGTTTATCTATCTGTAAAAAATACATTTCTAATTTTCAAATCTTTCAGTAGAGTTGTGCGCCGTATCATTTTTTTTTATTGACTCAAATAAGCACAATGTTCTCCACAATGCTATATTTTTTAAAGAAAGGATATATATATATATATATATATATTATATATATATATATATATATATATATATATATATATATATATATATATATAAAATATATATATATATATATCTGTCTGTCTGTCTGCCTGTCTATCTACCTATTTATAAAATATTTATCCATCTATCAACCTCCTGTCTGTCTGGCTGGCTGTGTATTAATTGTCTGCTTGCCTGCCTGTCTGCTTGTCTATCTGCTTGCTTGCCTGTCTGCTTGTCTATCTGCTTGCTTGCCTGTCTGCTTGTCTATCTGCTTGCTTGCCTGTTTGCTTGCATCTCTGTCTGCTTGTCTATCTGCTTGCTTGCATCTCTGTCTGCTTGTCTATCTGTCTGCTTGCCTGTTTGCTTGCATCTCTGTCTGCTTGTCTATCTGCTTGCTTGCCTGTCTGCTTGTCTATCTGTTTGCATGCCTGTCTGCTTGTCTATCTGTTTGCATGCCTGTCTGCTTGCCTGTCTGCTTGTCTATCGGTTTGCGTGTCTATCTGCTTGCTTGCCTGTCTGCTTGTCTATCTGTTTGCGTGTCTATCTGTTTGCATGCCTGTCTGCTTGTCTATCTGTTTGCATGCCTGTCTGCTTGCCTGTCTGCTTGCCTGTCTGCTTGTCTATCTGTTTGCGTGTCTATCTGCTTGCTTGCCTGTCTGCTTGTCTAACTGTTTGCTTGCCTGTCTGCTTGTCTATCTGTTTGCTTGCCTGTCTGCTTGTCTATCTGTTTGCATGCCTGTCTGCTTGTCTAACTGTTTGCATGCCTGTCTGCTTGTCTATCTGTTTCTATGTCTGATATTATTTTCCTCTTATAATAATATTTCAATTCAAACCGTTTTCATCTTTTTACAAAGCACAAACTAATTAATAAGATTTCACAGGACTGCTAATGCATTTCTGTCTTCCTTTTTTTTTTTTAAAGAGCTTTTATATAGCGCAATATCCACTAAACGTACTCAAAAGCGCTTTACAAAGGGTCCCAGACCAACAGCAACATTTAACATGTAGGACGGGATATGACACCTGTTAGGCGATATTACAAATTTTTTTCGGACAGAGACAACGCTATTAACGGCCAG
>NC_088362.1:25165746-25175746 GCF_034508935.2 Berghia stephanieae | reverse complement strand
TCTGATCATGTTTTGACTTTTATACATTCTGATCACATGGCATGTGAAAAAGTTCTAGCTAGCATGAAGATTAAAAAGTACCGATTTTCTTTGTTTAGAACCAAGCTGCTGGTTGCTTGGAAGACGTGACATCAGACTATTGGATCCTATTTCTGTCTAAATATTAATAGATCAGTGTTTGGAACCAGCTCCATGTCAAGTTCTTATTTTTGCAAAAATATCAAAGTGATACATCAATGTGCAGGCTCTGGTATACGATAAAGGTCTGAAAAAGTTGTTTTTTTTGCTCTCTGAATTGTATGGTACTGATTCATACGCTTTTTTCAAATCTTTATCATAATTCTGGCACAAAGTTCAAGGCTTATCAAAAGTACTGGTGAAAAACGAAACTAAAAATTAGAACTCCTGGAAGTCATCCTCTAATCCGGCTATGTGGTCTCGTGGTATGACACTCGCTTTCGGATCGGAAGGTCCTGGATTCGAGCCTTGCTCGGCACATTGATGAGTCCTTGGAAAAGGCTCTTTACTCACAGTCGCTCGCCGTACTCGGGTACGACCAGAAAATAAGATACCATCACTCTGATCAAGAACACAAGGTATGTATCTTGTCCTCCGGAAGAGTGGCTATACACTTCCGATGAGATTGGAACCAGTTGTTTTTTTAAGGGTTTTTATGCTGTTGTTTTTTGTATTTTTACATCACAATTTTATTCCCGAATGGGACAAGATCAAAATCAATGTGAAATATCTAATTATGATTAGAAAAAAATGTATTCCCGCTGTCGAAGGGTTAAAGGTTATGTGAGAGAGGGGGAAGGGATGGCGAATATTGGATACCGAAAACCATTTTTCTCCAATAGTTTAGACCCAATTGATTTTCTATTTATCCCAACCGCCCACGCAAATAAATATAATATCATAAATCACCGAATTCCCCTCTCCTTCCTCCCCACCCAAACTCTTCCCACATTCACTGCCCACCCTCCATCATATACAACCCTGACTACTCTTACCCCCCACCCCACCCCCCCACCCCCTCGTCGCCCCACACCCAATGTCAGAGCCCCTGTCAATCAGCCATAATAACTGTCGTACTCTGGAAAAAACCCATATTTGAAAATTTGGCCAGAAAACTCCTCCTTCAAATATTGATCTATTTGAATGACCATCATCTTGGCAAAAAGAAAACCCTCAAACTGGGACTTCTGTGGAAGACTTCGCGAGTATTTTGCCAAGATGGGGGTCATTTAAATCGATCGATATTTGAAGGACGAGTTTTCTGGCCAAATTTTCAAATATGGGTTTTTTCCAGAGTACGGCAGAATATTCCCTACAATTCCTGACTTTCGTGTTCCCCTTGGATTCCCCAAGCGATTTCCCCAAATGAATCTCATTCATCATCATCATCCTATTACATCCGATTTACTTTCCGAGATCCATAAATAAACACAGACCTTAGACTGTACTCGGTCAGGGATACAATTATATAGCACAGAAACCATTTGGAAATCATATTATTGTCTAAATTGCAAATATGCCCTATGACCTTAAAACGGGATTTGGTCGGGATGCACTAGCTAAACGCTGAAAATGGAACCTAAATATAGATATACTAGTGGAGATCTTGCATTATTTGGGGGGAAATAAAGACTATTATTCCACCCCTCGGCTTAAATAGTAACGCGTAATGATATCAAGTTTACAAAAATAATTTGTGACGTCAGATTATCAAGCGTAAATTTCACCAAAGATCAGATTCTATATAAAGAAGTATCATTTGAATGTTTTCACAGATATCTTTGAATATCTCGTATTCAATGATGACGAAATCGGAATCGATTGAGGGTAGAATAAATGATTTCTTACACTCTTGCGTTTTGGAATTCGAAAGCTCGTGCTGTGGTTGGGGACACGTCCAGAATTCCAAAAAAGCAAGAGTGTAAGAATCGCATGTTACAAACAGACGCTCGACTATCTTAATCTTTATAATATGTACTACTTTATTGTGGAAACTAACATAGATCGAGACGAATCTTTTGAGCCATCCACTATTTATATCAGTCCAGTAATAACGTCTGCAGGTGCGCACAAATGAATCTGGCAATAGGACGGCCAGATGGCAATTCCCAGCATAAAAGGACCGTTATTTTGCCATTGTAGAGTTCATAAATACTCATTTGGGTCGATACTAGTGATAGAATTACTTTTAATTTTCTTTTAAAAGATAAGCAAATACTCGTATATCAATTTGCCAAAAATAGTTTTATATTTTTTTAATGTGCCAGTAATGGGAGCGATCTATATTCATGTTTTCGTCCAACCAGGTCCTCAATCACATGATTTGTTGCTGTCCAACAATTGGATATCTCTAACAAATGTAAACACGCTGCTTTGTTTATGAAAGTTATAAACATACTCATGTGTCAAGCTGAACAAAATAATCAATCGTAATGTTAGATATTTAAAAAGTTGTGAACACTTTTCACTAAGTGGGTCACTTTGAACACATTTTGAAATGTGACCAATGACCTCGAGCACATGGAAATTTAATATAGATCATGCCCATTCTGTACTCGTTGGCAAAAATGTAACATGATCTGTGCTAAACAATTTTTACCCCCAACCCTATTTTTCCAAAGAACAGGTTGTGATTTATTGTTCAGAACTTTTTTTTAAAACCCAGCGTTATTAGTGGCCGAGTGGTTAAGGCACTGCACTGTGACCCGGAGAGTCCCGGGTTCGAGCCCCGCTTCAGGCACTTTCGTTTTGGTTTTCTTTGGGCAAGATTATCAACCCCCAATTTCCTCACTTGCACAACATGGGTGATTCCTGTTGACATCAGACATCTTGTTTGATGAATTATTATCTATATTCCTTCGTGGAATGCCTAGGCGACGATATTCCTAATGATGCCGTGGCGGAAGGGCATAATTTGTATATATATAATTTTCAATATCCACTTAACGTGCTCACAGCTCCTTTTATTTATAAATTGTCTTGTATTTCTGATCATATAAACCTTGAATTTACAACCAAGCAAACTATTTTTTTTTTCTTCTGCGTCCTGACGAGTCACGTTCAATATCCCCAACCACTCCTGATTCTCGTATTTCCCAAGCGACTTCTCTGTAAAATGAATCGGATCCATCATCATCCAATTACGATTACGATTACTTTTACGATTTCACCCAATAGAGCAGTAAAATTAGGTGCCCCAAACGTAAACAAAGGTCTAGAAGCACATGGCAAACCACATGTTCCTGTCTTGACAGCTCACGTTCCAATGTAAATTATAGAAAAAAAATAACCTTTAAAATTTGGCTGTTAGGTGGCAAAAGAAACACATATTCATAAATACTCGATCATGCATGAAATAATGTCTAGATATGGATATTTTATGGAACAAAAGGTAAAATTTATCAAAAGTTACAGTCTATCTATTTTTAGACCAGAGCAAATTATTGCGCTGGTGTGAACAAAACGAGAATTATTCGGAGCCTGATTTTCAGAATAATTTAGCCTTATATTATTATTTCTGCAACTGTTAGATTTTATGCAAACATATTTTCAATACTGAAAGTGTATTGCCTACAACTCAAACTACAAAATTGGGAGACCTATATTGTGCGTAAATTATTCCGGTCCCTAACGAAAATCACTAGCAACTTGTTATTGTTTACGTTTGGGGCACCTAATTATACTGCTCTATTCAAGATAATATATTATAAACACAACCCAAAAGACTGCATTATGTATAGACTGTTCGATGAGATTGTTAGTTTTTTTCAACTTGAATTTTTATATAGCACAATAACAACTACAATATGTCACCCCCCGTCTCTAAGGGGTATTATATCGCTGGGATGAGCTTTAAGCTAAGCATACAAAAATTGAGTCAGATTTAACGTCTTTATTGAGGAGAGAGTACGTTTATACTTTTAAATCTTTAAAAACCTGCTAATTTCCTACTTCCGATCTTTAATTTCAGTTTTACCCTTATCACTTGTCAAGCCATAATACCAGATTTGAGGTGGTGGGTGACAAATTCAACTTCTTCATTGGTTTAAAAATAACTAAATTAATATAAATAAATAAATAAATAAATAAAAATTGAGCTTTTATATAGCGCAATATCCACTAAACGTACTCAATGCGCTTTACACGGGTCCCTGACCAACAGCAACACGTAATATGTAGAACGAGACATGACGTCTGTTAGGCGATTAATATTACATTTTTTTTCGACAGAGACAACGCTGTTAACGGCCAGATAGGTACTCATTTTATACCCGAGTACGGTGAGAGAATGTAAGTAAAGAGTTTTTTTTTCCAAATGACTCAACTATGCGCCAAGCGAGGCTCGAACCCAGGATCTTCCGATCCAAAAGACAACATAACCGCAAAATACAAAACGGCCGAACGCTGAAGACGAAATACAAAAGCAGCTAATTCTAACAGTTTTGACCAGAAAACTCAAGAGACTTTAAGGAAGTCTCAGGTTTGAGAGTTTTTGACAAAATGGGGATAATTTTCATCGATCCATGGATAAGTTTTATGGCCAAAATTTGCAGATGTTTTGTTTTTGTTTTTCAATACATGGCAGAAAACCGACGTGCACTTATTTGGAGGTTTGATAACCCAATTCATTATGGGCTCATTGATTGTTGTAATGGAAATCTCAAAAAAAAATAAAAATGATGCAAAATATTGTCCATTACAACAATGTTAAACTAGGCCCATAAGTAGGTTCGGATGTTTAGACCTGCATAAGTGTACCCATCGCAGAAAACCCTAGGAATGAGAAGATTTTCCATGTCTGTTTTTTTTTTTTTTTTTTTTTTTTTGTCCTGCTTTGGCTTAGATATAAAAAGGCCAGTCCTTGAAATGAAAAGTAAATTGAGTCATTAACCTCACATGGCATTTCATTCCCCAACCACTGAATTATTTCCTGTCACAATAAGTCAATCACGTTTGCCCCAGTCTGAACTGTCCTAAAAAGTATTGAACCAAAATCACAGCTTTTAAAAATAATGATAGAAAAAGCTTATCAGGAAATTAAACTCTTCTTCAGCAAACTACAAAAAATATATCTGTTTGTTCATGTTTGTGACAGCATAAACGAATATTTGGGAATGTGCACCACAGTAAGATGAAAATATATGAAACAGTGTCCGCCCGACAAATAAGAGAGAAAACTACAATTTAAAAATCATAATGAAATAAAGAGAAAATAATAAAATCATCCCCAAAAAATCAGAATGACTTGACTGGGGATCAAACGTAAGATTTACCAATCTCAATTGGCAATGTTTCAAGGCCATCATCATCATCATCATCATCATCATCAACATCATCACCATCATCATCATCATCATCAATATCATCATCTTCCTCATTGGTATCGTCGTCATCATCAACTTCATCATCATCATCATCATCATCATCATCATCATCATCATCATCATCATCGCCGCTATCATCATCATCATCATCATCATCATCATCATCATCATCATCATCATTATCATTAACACTGGAACCACTCATCTCCGTTTGTTGTGCCTCCTCCACCACCATCGTGCATTATCAAGTTATTCTCAAACACACCCACCCACCCACCCACACACACACACACACACACACACACACACACACACACAAACACACACATTTCCATAAACCATAATCAACATGACAACAACAATATTTCTTTCATCCAATCCTTTCCGCTCTCCACTCCAATCCTCCCGTCAACAACCAACAACTTCCTTCCGCCCTCCATTGCTATCATCTCTCCATCCATCCATTCCACCCATCCACCCATCCATCCATCCATTCATTACTCTTTACAATTCATTCTTTTATTATTTTTCTTCTCTTCCATCATTTTTTAAAATCCCTCGCTTGTCAAAAGTCTCGTAAGAAAAAAGAATAACATCTCATAATTTAAGAGACGAGTGGAGTAGTTTTATGCCAAGGGAGATAATATTTCTTTTACATTTTGAAAAAAAAAAATCTATACAATGGGAAGTTTTGCCCAAAGACTTGTCCTAGGTTTAAGAGCTTTTGCAAGATGAGGGTCATTTAAATCGATCGATATTTGAAGGACGAGTTTTCTGTCCAAATTTTTTAAATACTTGTCTTTCCAGAATATACGACAGTTTACTACTACTACTACTACTACTACTACTACTACTACTACTACTACTACTACTACTACTACTACTACTACTACTACTGCTGCTGCTACTGCTGCTGCTGCTGCTTCTGTTGCTGTTGCTGCTGCTGCTACTACTACTACTACTACTACTACTGCTGCTGCTGCTGCTGTTGCTGCTGCTGCTGCTGCCGCTACTACTACTGCTACTACTACTACTACTACTACTACTACTACTACTACTACTACTACTACTACTACTACTACTACTACTACTACTACTACTATTACTACGACTACTGCTACTGCTGACAATTTCCACTGTATAACTGAACTATTTTTTTTTTTTGTAATTCATCAATTCAAATGTCTTTCGTTAGAATAAGTTACTATCTAATGTTATTAAATTTGGTGTAAGTATGTGTGTGTATGTTCGTGTATGAATGTAACTGTATCTGTGATTGAGTTCTGATGCATGTGTATGTGTTTGTTTCTTCATAAATTATATTCTCAAAATTGTCAAAGAATGAATGTTTGAATGACAATTAATATTGTGAAGCGCCGCTGAGCACTTAGGTGAAAGATGAGCATCATATCTTCTTCTTCTTCTAGGTTCCATGCCTGGTCCAGGCTTCGGATACTGCATGAATTATCTCTCTCCATTCCTCCCTGTCTCTTGCTTTTTCAAACAGCTCTTGGATTGTTAGGTTGGTAAAGCCCTTCAGTTGGTCTATGAGTGTTTTTCTTTGTCTCCCCCGGGCGCGTTTACCAGGTATTTTTCCACAACTTGCCAGGTATTCATTCTTATCTTTCCTTACTATGTGTCCGAAAAAGGATAGTTGTCGATCCGCTATTAAGGGCATTAGTTTCCTTTGTTGGTATGTTTGTTTTAGCACTTCTTCGTTCGTTTTGTGTGCAGTATACGATATTCTCTGCATCCTTCTCAAGCACCACATTTCAAAAGCTTCAATGTTCTTTTGTGTTTCTGCATTTGTAGTCCAGCTTTCGCATCCGTATAACAAGATTGGCCACACGTAGCACTTCAAGACTCGGAATCTAATCCCGAACGACATCTGCTTGTTTTTCAAAATGTTTCCCAGGTCCATGAAGGCCTGTTTGGCTTGAGTTATTCTTGCTCGTATGTCTCGGTTACATCTTCCATCTGTTGTCACTATTGAACCTAGGTATTTAAAACTTTCTACGTTGGTAAGTTGCTCGCCGTGAATCGTTATATTGCAGGTGTTGTTGTTTTCGGGGTTTTCTGTATTACCATGCATTCCGTTTTGGTGATATTCACTTCCATTCCCTTGGCTTCACTATCTACTACCACTTTGTCAACAATCTTTTGAAGTTGGATTTCTGATGTTGCAATGAGTACCGTATCGTCTGCGTATCTTATATTATTTATGTTGTGACCTCCTACTTTTATTCCCTCCATATTAGTTATGCCCCTCATGATTGTTTCTTGGTATAGATTAAACAGATCTGGTGAGGCAACACACCCTTGACGGACTCCTTTCTTAATAGGAATGGAATTTCCTGTAGAGTTTCCGATTTTGATAGATGCCTGCTGGGTGTAGTATAATGTTTGCATGAGTCTGAGGTCTTTCTCATCAGCGCCAATGGAGTGCAGTTGTTTTAGTATTTCTTCGTGGCGTACTCTATCAAAAGCTTTTTTGTAGTCGACAAAACAGAGGTATAGTGGGGTCTGAACCTGTATAGCTCTTTCACTTAAAACACGGAGGAGGTATATTGCGTTCCTTGTCCCTCTGTCAGATTGGAATCCATATTGTTCTTCTGCGATTTCGGGGTTAATCTTATTCCTTAGCCTGTTGATAATTATACGCAACAGTATTTTGTTGATGTGGCTTATTAAACTTATAGTTCTAAAATTTTCGCATCTGACTGCACCTGCTTTCTTTGGTATTGCTATGAAAATAGAGTTACAGAGATCTTCTGGAATTTTCCCAGTGTTGTATAATTGTTGAATAATATGTGAAGTTCATCAATTGCTAGATCTCCTAGGCTTTTTAATACCTCTACAGATATTTCATCAGGGCCTGTTGCTTTACCATCCCTCATTCGTTCCATGGCATGTTCAATTTCACTTTTGGTGATGTTTGGTCCGCTTAATGGTTCTTTGAATTTCAGTGGTGGTTCATTTCTATTTGGATCATATAAATAACTTATTATTATTATTATTATTATTATTATTATTATTATTATTATTATTATTATTATTATTATTATATTATTATTATTATTATTATTATCATCATTATTATCATCATTATTATTATCATCACCATCATCATCATCATCATCATCATCATCATCATCATCATCATCATCATCATTATTATTATTATTATTATTATTATTATTATTATTATTATTATTATTATTATTATTATTATTATTATTATTATCATCATTATTATCATCATTATTATTATCATCACCATCATCATCATCATCATCATCATCATCATCATCATCATCATCATCATCATCATTATTATTATTATTATTATTATTATTATTATTATTATTATTATTATTATTATTATTATTATTATAAAGACGAGGCCGTCCCTCAAGCCTCACACCTCGATAGGGACCACAGACTAGGGGTCCTGTATTCTCTATGATAGGGACAAGGCAATCACAACACGAGGTCGGCCGGCCGGCTTACCGTTATTATTACCGTCGCCAATTCCAGGCTGTGTCCTTGTGGCTTGTTAGATATTTTAGATCGAGCGGCTCGGTCCCTTTGAAGGCAATCACCATCCACCAATGCCATTGGTCAGGCGACATGACACCAACAACAGCTGAATTGGTCACTTCCTACTTGCGACCCATTACAAATGACCATAAAAGCAATAATGTCCGTTGATTGACTTGGTTACCGGGAAGCGGTTAAAAGAGAAACGTGTATAATTGCAAGGAATTACATGAAAGAACCCAATAGGCAAACTTTTCTTGAAAAAAATGAATGACACTCGCTTTCGGATCGGAAGGTCAAAGAGATCTCTATCGTCTATCTGGAATTTAGTAATGTATTTATGTCTTTATTGTTTTTTGTTCTTGGCTGAAGAAGGGTTTTAGCCCGAAACGTTCCGTGTTTGGTATTTTGTTCTTTTTTGAAGCTGTTATTCATTTTTGTTTATTACGATATTTGAAGAACGAGTTTTCTGGCCAAAATTTAATGACGTCATTTTCTAGATTACAGCAATTAACCGTTTAAACAATTAATTTAACTATTTGGGAAATCGGGAAAAGACAAACCATTAACCGATATTCTCAGATTAGAGGTTCTGATTGCAGGTTGACCTTCAGTAAAGTGCTGACCGCTTGTCAAAGCAATAAAAAGGTCTTTTGACCACAATTAGCGGCTGTTTAATTGCTGAGATAAGAGAAATGGAGAAGAAATATGAGAGGCTCGAGGGAGATTGTAAATGGTGGACTGAGGGGAAGGTAAGGAGGAGATAGAGGGAGGGGGGATGGATGGATGGATGGTTGAATGAAAAGATGTGCGGCTATGTGGTCTTGTGGTATGAAATTCGCTTTCGGATCGGAAGGTCCTGGGTTCGAGCCTCGTGCTCGGTGCATAGTTGAGTCCTTGGAAAAGGCTCTTTACTCACATTCTCTCACCGTACTCAGGTGTAAAATGAGTACCTGTCCGTTAACAGCGTTGTCTTTGTCCTAAAAATTGTAATATCGTCTAACAGGCGTCATGCCCCCGTTCTACATGTTAAATGTTGCTGTTGTCCAGGGACCCCTTGTAAAGCGCTTTGAGCACATTTAGTGGATATTGCGCTATATAAAGCTCAATTATTAATT
>NC_088362.1:25158246-25163246 GCF_034508935.2 Berghia stephanieae | reverse complement strand
TTATTATTATAATTATTATTATTAATAATAATAATAATAAATAATAATAATAATAATAATAATAATAATAATAATAATAATAATATAATAATAACAATAATAATAATAATGATAATAATAATAATAATAATAATAATAATAATAATAATAATAATAATAATAATAATAATAATAATAATAATAATAATAATAATAATAATAATAATAATAATAATAATAATTTAAATAATAATGTCATTACCCCTTATTTTCCAGTTTCAACGTATTGTTTTCATAACTCATTTGTGTCATTTTTCAATGGATTACTTTTCACTTTTCATTTTTCATTTTTCAATTTTCAATTTTCATATCTTGTTTACCTCATAATCCTTGACAACATCCATTGTGCTGTTGTCAACGTCTTCCCCATCTTCTCATTCCTCTCGTCGTACATCATTCCTCCATTCCTCCTTCATCAATCCTCGTCTCATCCCCTAGCAGATACCCCGCCATCCTATTTCCTTCCATCTGTTCACTTTAACTCACTCAATCCTAGAGATTTTTGCTACTTTTTGAAATTGGTAAAAAACGTATTATAAATGAGCATGTACATAGATAGTTTTATTCAACTAGCATTACCATGTAAAAATTCAAAACATTAGCTTTGATACTACGGATATAATTTGTCTCAGAATAATGTAATCAATAGGCATGGGGTAAAAGTAACCTGGTGAACAACGGATATAGTCGGTGTTAGGGCTAGGGTGAGTTAATCCTCTCCCTCACGCTGGCATCCAATTTCACTCATTATTTCTATACAACCCCCACCCCACCCACTTCCCTTCTCCTCCCCCCCCCCCCCCCCCCCCACACACACGCACAACTATTTCTGGAATTCCATAACATCGTCCATTTTCTTCTCTCCCGTTTGTTTACTCATAATTTTATTCTTCACATCAGCTGGTATTTATGCCACACACTGAAGATAAAACCACTCTTATTTTTAAATTTTGGCCTTCAAGCTTTTACCAAAAAAACAACTGTTTTGTTTGTTTTTTAAGTGTTTTACGGCGCTTGCGACACATTTAGGTCATATCAGCGTCAGCAGAAAGGAAGAAAATGGGATAGTATAAAAGTTCTAGAATTACAATTAAAGCACCTTAGGAAAAGTAAGACAAAGGGGAATTGGTCAAATAGGGAGCAGATGTAGATTCCAAGGGCACACTATCAAAGTTTCAGATCAACTTAAAGTCTCATCCAGACGCGAGCACAGATCCCCAATAAGAGGAATATACACACAAATGCTTACATTGCTAATTCAAAGCAACAAATATAATAATATATAATAGAGAAATTATTTACAAGGAAAATAAATATCATCTCCCAAAACAATAACTATGCATTTAACGGTTTCCCTCCCAGCCATGAAGAATATGCAGCATTATCTCGTCTTCACTTGATAGTATCTTTTTTTCTTCTAAAACAAACTGTTGGAATTTGACAACAACCAACCAACCCATAGCATCAGAATGATGACATTGATATTGCCCATGAAATGTGAATCCTAATGGAATCCTTTTGGTTGACATGCTGCCCATGAAACGTGAATCATAATGGAATCCTTTTAGTTGACATGCTGCCCATGAAACGTGAATCCTAATGGAATCTTTTCGGTTTACATGCTGCCCATGAAACGTGAATCCTAATGTAATCCTTTCGGTTGACATGCTGCCCATGAAACGTGAATCATAATGGAATCCTTTCGGTTGACATGCTGCCCGTGAAACGTGAATCCTAATGGAATCCTTTTGGTTGACATGCTGCCCATGAAACGTGAATCCTAATGGAATCCTTTTAGTTGACATGCTGCCCATGAAACGTGAATCCTAATGGATTCCTTTTGGTTGACATGCTGCCCATGAAATGTGAATCCTAATGGAATCCTTTTGGTTGACATGCTGCCCATGAAACGTGAATCCTAATGGAATCCTTTTGGTTGACATGCTGCCCATGAAACGTGAATCCTAATGGAATCCTTTTGGTTGACATGCTGCCCATGAAATGTGAATCCTAATGGAATCCTTTTGGTTGACATGCTGCCCATGAAACGTGAATCCTAATGGAATCCTTTTGGTTGACATGCTGCCCATGAAACGTGAATCCTAATGGAATCCTTTTGGTTGACATGCTGCCCATGAAACGTGAATCCTAATGGAATCCTTTTGGTTGACATGCTGCCCATGAAACGTGAATCCTAATGTAATCCTTTAGCTGACATTAGGTGACACCACCACCTCTCGGGTTTCGACATTGAATGAGTCAATCACCACCATCATCATAACCACCATCATCATTATCACCACCATCATCACCATCATCACCATAATCATAACCACCATCACCATAATCATAACCACCATCACCACCATCATCACCATCACCATAATCATAACCAGCACTAACACCACCATCATCATCATCACAGAAACACAACTAAACCAAGGGTCAAATCAACCTTCATGGCTTGTAAACATGTTATCAATTCACGTGACCTGAATATTATAATTTTCATTGAATGTCATGTGACCCGACAAATGTAACCGAACTAATCAAAACGGTAATAGATATGCCGGGGTAATATCAGTGCTCAACATTAAATGTTCAGCTTTTCTTGAAGATTTGGAGTTGAACTAAATCTTGTCCATTGATTGAGTAGAGTGATTTTGTGTTTGTGTCTCGAACTCCGGTGAATTTAAATGCCAGTCGATTCGGATTAGTACCAGGTTGTCACGGTGGGTTACATGTACAATTTACGGAAATGAAAGATTGGGGATGAAGGGGATGGCGGAAGGGGGGGGGGGCGGGGGGGGGGGGGGGGTCGTGGCAACGGTGTAAGATATAGAAAATCGTAAATATGGGAAGCAGCATGGAATTATTATCTTCCAAAGATAGATGGAAGGATGGATGTTAAGATGGATGGATGGATTGATTGTTGAAGTGTTGGATGGATGGATGGATGGTTTGTTGGAAGGTTGGACGGATGGATGGTTTGTTGGAAGGTTGGAAGGTTGGGTGGATGGATGGATGGATGGATGGATGGATGGATGGTTTGTTGGAAGATTGGATGGATGGATGGATGGTTTGTTGGAAGGTTGGATGGATGGATGGATGGATGGATGGATGGATTGATTGTTGGAAGGTTGGATGGATGGATGGTTTGTTGGAAGGTTGGATGGATGGATGGATGGATGGTTTGTTGGAAGGTTGGAAGGATGGATGGATGGATGGTTTGTTGGAAGGTTGGATGGATGGATGGATGGATGGATTGATTGTTGGAAGGTTGGATGGATGGATGGTTTGTTGGAAGGTTGGATGGATGGATGGATGGATGGATGGTTTGTTGGAAGGTTGGATGGATGGATGGTTTGTTGGAAGGTTGGATGGATGGATGGATGGATGGTTTGTTGGAAGGTTGGATGGATGGATGGTTTGTTGGAAGGTTGGATGGAAGGTTGGATGGATGGTTTGTTGGAAGGTTGGATGGATGGATGTTTTGTTGGAAGGTTGGATGGTTGGATGGATGGATGGATGGATGGATGGTTTGTTTTAAGGTTGGATGGATGGTTTGTTGGAAGGTTGGATGGATGGATGGTTTGTTGGAAGGTTGGATGGATGGTTTGTTGGAAGGTTGGATGGATGGATGGATGGTTTGTTGGAAGGTTAGATGGATGGATGGATGGATGGATGGTTTGTTGGAAGGTTGGATGGATGGATGGATGGATGGTTTGTTGGAAGGTTGGATGGATGGATGGATGGATGGTTTGTTGGAAGGTTAGATGGACGGATGGATGGATGGATGGATCGTTTGTTGGAAGGTTGGATGGATGGATGGTTTGTTGGAAGGTTGGATGGATGGATGGATGGATGGTTTGTTGGAAGGTTGGATGGATGGATGGATGGATGGTTTGTTGGAAAGTTAGATGGATGGATGGATGGATGGATGGTTTGTTGGAAGGTTGGATGGATGGATGGATGGATGGATGGATGGTTTGTTGGAAGGTTGGATGGATGGTTTGTTGGAAGGTTGGATGGATGGTTTGTTGGAAGGTTGGATGGATGGATGGATGGATGGATGGATGGATGGTTTGTTGGAAGGTTGGATGGATGGATGGATGGATGGATGGAAGGTTTGTTGGAAGGTTGGATGGATGGATGGATGGATAAACTCCGGCTCCATGGGCCTAATGGCTCTAAATGACTACTTTTTTCTTTTAAAGATCCGTAATTCGGCATCACAATCTCAGACTTGCTGGGGTCTTCTTTTTTTTTTCTTTCCTCTCTTCCAACGTTCAGGGTGACACTGTATCTGTCAACACTTGACACCTCATGTCCATCATTGAAAATGGTATCGAATACAATTACACGTACAATACTGTACCGGCATTACCGATTACGCAATCATAACAAGCCGTAAGGTGACAACGATGTTTTGGTTACGACTGCAGTGTGTTGACATAACGTTTGACAGGACCCGTTGGATGGCTGACTGACAGACGTGTGTAATGTGTATAGGTAGGTACATTATAACACATTTCGATTGGAAGTTGGGACAGACATTGTGTGTTTAGGTATAATACTCACAGCATACGCCAGCCTGATATAACGTACAAACACACAAAACTGTGTGTAACATCAAACGTTTCGTCTGATTGATATAGATAGTTTGCGCTTGGCTAAGCTCACAACATTGCCATCCGGTAGTATAACGGATTAATACACTAAACTATTTGTAACCATGAACGTTTAGTCTGGATAATACAGTTTAGTGGGAATTACTCATAAACGCGGATGGCAAAAAGCAATAACAAAGACCTGAGTGACGTCAACTCCATACTATCTTCATTTTTTGTGAGAACTAATCATTAAAAAGGCTGTCTAAAAACAATAACAAAGAACTGAGTGACGCCAATTTCGTTCTTTCTTTCTTTTTTTTTTTCCCCCAAAGAGTGTGTAGGTAACAA
>NC_088362.1:25128246-25153246 GCF_034508935.2 Berghia stephanieae | reverse complement strand
AAAGGACTGTCATTTTTTCGATTTCCGTTCAATGAAGAAGGAAGGTATGTGAACTGTGTTTTTAGTGTAGTAGTGGTTGTGGTGTAACCAGTCATCCCATTCATCTCTCTCTCTCTCTCTCTCTCTCTCTCTCTCTCTCTCTCTCTCTCTCTCTCTCACACACACACACACACACACAAACACACACACACACATACACACACACACACACATACTCCATCTCACTCTCTCTCTTTCTCACTCCCCCTCTCTCTCTCTCTCTCTCTCTCTCTCTCTCTCTCTCTCTCTCTCTCTCTCTCTCTCTCTCCTCTCTCTCTCTCTCTCTCTCTCTCTCAATATCTCTGCTATGTATATGTGTGCGTGTCAATTAACACACTGGTGTGTATGAGTATGATCATGTATGTTTTGTTTTCTCTCCATTATTTTCTCCTCTATCTATATCATATCTAATCTGTCTATCATTATTATCTATCTCTACCTATAATCACTATCTACGAGTACGAGATAAGCTGCAGCTGTGAGTTAGAACAGTTTTGTGTTATTCTGGTAAACTAATTTATGCCAGTCTTGGATGGTGTACTGACATTGCTGCGACATCTATTATTTCTACAGATGTCGAAAATGGATCCAAAATAGTCGAAGAGAAGACTTAATCGGCATCTCAATGGAAAATGTAGCAAAGGCCAGATTCCTGCTTTGTGCAGACCATTTTGAACCTCAACAGTTCAATGTGCCCGATCAGAGGAAGAGACTGGTATATAATGCTGTACCAACAATTTTTAATTTGCCCAAAAATAATCAACTACGGCCTTTAACTCTAAAAAGAAAGTTGCCGTCAAGATTTGATCTGCCTGGGAAAAAAATGTGTACGGATCAACCCAGCACCAGTCATAGCGAAGCATCTGATTCTGTTTCAGATATAGAGCCAAAGTTAAGACAGCAGCCGAAGGCAGTGCAGAACAAGCTGTATAAAACAAAGCAAAAATTGACAAAAATAAATGATGATAAAAAAAATAGTGTAAACAGAGAAAATGCACTTAAGTTTTTAGAACAAAACCTATCCACTGAAACTTTTGAGTTTGTGAAAACACAACTAAAAATGCAAACAATAAACAAGAATGGGCGGCGTTGGAGTCATAAGCATAAATCCATAGCACTATCATTGTTTCACTCCAGCAAGAAGTGTTATAATTTATTACAAAAACTTTTTGTTCTGCCTTCTGTTTGGACTCTTAAAAATTCAGTCAGAGCCCTAAATATTTATCCTGGTTTTTCTCATGGCATGATTGATTGTCTTGCTGAAAAAGTCAAGAGTCTCTCCTCTAATTCTACCCTTTGTTCTCTTGTATTTGATGAGATGTGTATTAAAGAATTTGTGTCTTATAATGCTGAAAGAGACGAGGTGGAAGGATTGGAGGATTTTGGTTCTCGGGGGAAATCAAGATGTGTTGCTAACCATGCAACTGTTTTCATGGCCAGAGGTATTGTTTCAAATTGGAAACAACCTATAGGATATTTTCTTTCTTCTGGTCCTATCAAGAGCTCTATTCTTTTATCTTCATTACGGCTGTGTCTGTCCAGGTCGATTGATGTTGGATTAGATGTTAAATGTGTTGTTGCTGATCAAGGATCTAACAATCGGAAAGTATTCACTGATCTCGGTGTCTCAGAGACATGTCCATATTTTATTCATGATGAAAAAAAGATTTTTGTATTTTATGACCCTCCTCATTTGTTGAAGAATATTCGGAATAATTTGAAGAAAAATGGTTTTATCACAGACAAAGAAAGTGTTGAGTGGAGGCATATTGTTGATTTTTTTCATTTAGATAGGCAAAATAATGTTCGAATGGCCCCAAAACTATCAGTTCGACATATTACCCTACCCCCGTTTGCCAGTCTGAGAGTAAAATTTGCAGCTCAGGTTATCTCACATAGTGTTGCGGCTGGTATTTCATTCATTGGTCGGTACAAGAAAGACAATAGTGCCTTGGAAACCAGTAATTTTCTTGAACGTTTTGATAGACTTTTCAATACTTTTAATAGTGGAAGGAAATGTTCTAGTCGACAAATGGGCCATGCTATTTCATCTGACTCTGGTCATCTTTCCTTCCTGAAGGAAATGCTTGAGTGGCTTAAAAGCATAAAGTCTTCCCAAAACATATATTGCATTTCTGGTTGGCGACTGTCCATTAATTCTTTACTACTATTGTGGGAGGATTTAAGTTCAAACTACAATGTCCCATATCTTTGCACCAGAAAGCTTAACCAAGATTGTATAGAAAACTTGTTCTCTAGGATCAGAGGTCATATTTCATGAGTTGACAATCCCAGTGCCATGGAATTCAGATCTTTTTTTAGAAATGTTATGGTAGATTGTCTTTTTCTTCACTGTGAAGGCAGCAATTGCAAGGATGATGGAGATAATTTTTTGTTATCTTTCAAGAATTTCAGTGAAAGTTTAAAAAATTCCCATGAAGAAAACAAAGTGCTAACAAATATAACAAATTCAAACAAAACTGCCCAAATTCTTACTATTGAACCTGAAATACAAACTGAGTTGTCAAAACAGATTAAAGTGAATGTTTTAGCTTACATAGCAGGATATATAGTCAATAAACTTCATTTAAAAATATGTCAAGAATGTTTAGGCTTATTAAAGGGAGATAGAGAGCTTACAAACACTACTCAATTTTTAAACTTAAAACAAATTGATGGAAGCAAAGTTGGACTCTTTTTCCCAAGTAACCATTTGCAAATGGTGATTTTCAATTTAGAAAATAAATTCATGAGGGTTATTCAAGCAATATTACCAAGGAGCAATTTAAAAAGGATTATTTTCAATTATCTACAACCATTATCCCCTCCAATAACCAAAGGTGCCTGTAGTTGTAAAGTGGAAGATATGATTATTTCCCTCTATATTAATGTCCGACTACATCATGTCTTAAAAGAATGTAATAGATCTTTTAAATCAAAAAATGGAATCAAAATAGAAAAATGATGAAAGTTTATCATCAATGAGATTATCTCTTATTTTTAACCATATTTTTTTACACCGTCTGGTCTTAAAGTATACTAATTCTCATTTTTAACCGCAGTATTACTCGGCCTGGTCTTAAAATCTCCAAATCCTCATTTTTTTGTAAACCGTAATTTCTTACACGGTCTGGTCTTAAAATATACTAATTTTCATTTTTTTTAAACGCAGTATATTACACGACCTGGTCTTAAAATCTCAAAATTCTCATTTTTAACCGCAATTTCTTACATGGTCTGATCTTGAAACCTGATATTCTTATTTTATAATCTTGTATCGTGATTTATTTGTGATACATATCAGAGGTCATATGACCGGACACTTGGTCCAATGGTCTAGAATGTACCTAAGTTCTCTATGATACCTGGCTCAAATAGCCACATATATATTTTTTCTGGCCACCTGGCCCAAATAACCTCGCCCTCATAATAATAATAATAATAATAATAATAATAATAATAATAATAATAATAATAATAATAATAATAATAATAATAATAATAATAATAATAATAATAATAATAATAATAATAATAATAATAATAATAATAATAATAATAAAAATAATAATAATAATAATAATAATAATAATAATAATAATAATAATAATAATAATAATAATAATAATAATAATTACTGCTTGCCTTACAGTGCTAGCCTTAATTATGGTTTGCATTCCCATTAGAATTTGATTCTGGCATTGGAAAAGAGCTGATGATGTGGGTGAGTTGTAAGAACAAAATCTCTCTCTCCTCTCTCTCTCTCTCCTCTCTCTCTCTCTCTCTCTCTCTCTCTCTCTCTCTCTCTCTCTCTCTCTCTCTCTCTCTCTCTCTCACACGCATACATTCTTTCTTTCTCTTTCAATTGACATTTTTCTGTACAAGTACAACGCAACCACTGAACGTGCAAGGTATAGAAGAAGTAGAAAGTTAACAGTTAGTTTTGTAGTGATAGGCTTTCTTGCTTCTTTCGATTTCGGCGGTACATTTTGTTTTAATTTGGCGACATTTTGTGGCCTACGGTCGTTTGTTTTATAAACAATGTATATTTATTCATTATCATAAGTGTTGATGAAAGACTCTTGATACTAACACGCTATAAACAAGCTTTCTAGTTCACATGTAGTTTCCATCAAATCATTGTTGTTGCTAGGTACGCTAAATGAATTCACCTGTAGAACCAAAGGGGGATTACTACGATTTCATACTACACTTTTCAAATAGGAAAAAACTCGAAGTTCTCTATCTTGTTTACTAGATTATCTTTGACTGGCCTTTACATTTTTAATTGTCGGTTGGGTTCTCTGCGGGGTTACTCCGTGGTCACGACGAGGCCAACTTAGCTCGTTTTGCCGACGACGGATGTGAGACTGCAGAAACTTCTATTGATAGTGTGCGCTTGGCTAAGAAGTTCACAACATTGCCATCCGGAAGTATAACGGACCAACACACAAACTATGTATAACTATAAACGTTTATAGTCTGGTTAATACAGTTTAGTGAGAATAACTCATTAACGCGGATGGCAAAAAAAAAACAAACAAAAAAAAAAAAAACAAAAAAAAAAACAAAGACCCGAGTGACGTCAACTTCATTCTATCTATAAAGTATATATTAATTCAGAAAAGTGAGTGGAGCAAGCACTTTTTTTTTTAATATAATAACAAGAAATGAAGTGAGTAGGAAAGTGCCAGAAGACAATAGAGAAAACGAATTTCATGGTGGCGACGGTTGCGAAGTTTTTATTCTCTGTTGTCCTGGCACTTTCCTATATACTCACTTAATTTCTTGTTGTACATTGTCTACACTTAGTAAAATCCTGGGTCTTTTATAATGCGACACGACACCCTCGCCTGGCTAAGAGAGAGAGAGAGAGAGAGAGAGAGAGAGAGAGAGAGAGAGAGAGACAGAGAGTGGGAGAGACAGAGAGAGAGAGAATAGAAAGAGAGAGACAGGGCGAGACAGAAAGAGATAGAGAAGGAGAGAGAGAGAGAGAGAGAGAGAGAGAGAGAGAGAGAGAGAGCGGAGAGCAGTCGCAATAGCTTCTCTCTCTCTCTCTCTCTCTCTCTTTCTCTCTCTCTCTCTCTCTCTACCTGAATGTGTGTGTGTGTGTGTGTGTGTGTGTGTGTGTGTGTGTGTCAGATAAAGGTTTTCGTAACAACTGGATCCAGAGTTAGGCCCTATGACACCGTGATATTTTGATTCTCTGTTTTCATCTGGCACTTATCCCATACCCTAGATTTCTCATCAAACATATAGATAGAATGCGATTGGCTATGAAGCTCATCACATTGCCATCCGGAAGTATAACGGACCAACACACAAACTCTGTGTAACCATGAACTTTTATATTCTGGTTAATACAGTTTAGTTAGAACAACTCACAAACGCGGATGGCAAAAACAATGATAAAGGCCTGAGTGACGTTATCTTCGAACTATCTATAGAGAGTATGCGATTGGCTATGAAGCTCATAACATTGCCATCCGGAAGTATAACGGACCAACACACAAAACTGTGTGTATCCATGAACGTTTATACAGTTCAGGTTAATACAGTTTAGTGAGCATAACTCATAAACGCGGATGGCAAAAAACAATAACAAAGACCTGAGTGACGTCATCTTCTTCGAACTATCTATATTTCTCATCGAATATATAGATAGTATGCGCTTGGCTATGAAGCCCACAACATTGCCATCCGGATGTATAACGGATCAACACACAAAAGGATGTGTAAACTTGAACTTTTATAGTCTGGTCAATACACTTTAATGAGGGACCCCTTGTGCGCTTTGAGAACGTTCAGTGGTATTGCCCTAGACATATAAAAGCACAATTTTTTTAATGCTATTAGTATTTTGAAAATCTTGGGTCTTTTTAAACGTGATATAGAAGGAAAGATATTGACGTCACTCAGCTCTTTGTTACTATTTTTTGTCAGCCCATATAGATAGTATGCGCTTGGCAAAGGAGTTCACAACATTGCCATCCGGAAGTATAACGGACCAACACACAGAACTACGTGTAACCATGAACTTTTATAGTCCAGTTAATAAAGTTTAGTGAGAATCACCCACAAACGCGGATGGCAAAAAAGAATAACAAAGACCTGAGTGACGTCATCTTCAAACTATCTATAGTCAGCCATTTTGATGAGAAGTTCTCACTAAATTGTATCAGGCCATAGATAGAACGAAGTTGACGTCACTCGGGTCTTTGTTATTGTTTTGTTTGGGTTCTGCCATCCACGTTTGTGAGAAATTCTCACTTAACTATCTTATCCAGACTATAAAAGTTCATGGTTACACATAGTTCTGTGTGTTTGTCCGTAGTACATCCGGGTGGCAATGTTGTGAGCTTCTTAGCCAAGCGCATACTATCTATAAACGTTACCACACCGTTTTGAGTGTTGGTACGTTATATGCGGCTGGTGGATGTTGTGAGTTTTCTAATTAAGCACACAGCATCAATCGGTTTTGAAAAAGACAAATCCTTGGAGACCTTAAATTCTATTTGAATACACTTCAACAGTCGTAACGTCACTTCCCTCATAATGACGCATGGTAACTTAGTACCTGGCTCTAAACTATTGGAACAATGGCGGACACCCTTATGAAATATTTCTCCGACGAGCATAAAAGCGTGTCCAGAGGAAAAAAAACAAACATTATAAATCTGATCATATTTTGACTTTTACCCATTCTGATCACAAGACATGAAAAGTTCTAGCCACTATGAATAATAAAAAGTACAAATTTTCTTTGTTTCGAACCACGATGGTCGCCGTTGCTGGGCGACGTGACATCAGACTATTGAATCCAATTCAGAAAAGTGAGTGGAGAAGGCACTTATGTTGATAATAAAAAGAAATGAAGTGAGTAGATGAAAAGTGCCAGAAGACATCAGAGAATAAAAATTTCGAGGCGGCGATGGGGGCTCGAACCAAATTATGCGGGTTGGACGACCTAATAAAAGTGATTTTCCTCCCACCATGGACCAGCCGGGGGAGCGGGGGGGGGGGGGGGGGGGTTCAATTCAAATAGCGATTTACTTTTGGCGATCAAGACCAAGATTTGACACATGACAATTTAATAAGTCGGAGTCAGTCAATAATAACACTGGTGTTTTACTACACACAACGGGTTCTATGACGATACATAACTTCTTGAAGTATAAAAGCATGCTAGGGGAGGTAACAATGAAAATTCCCTTAAAATGACGTTTGATAGAAATACTAACTGAAGAGTGCTGTGATACTCATAGAGGCTTCGGATGGGAACAATAATACAGATAGTGGACGTTTCGGATACAAACCCTTAGTCAGCACAACAATATACAAATGAACGTGGCTGTTAGACCTGCATAATATAATATGTACACGTCGCTACAAACGATTAAGATGCGTGTGTGTGAGTGTGTGTGGGTGTGTGTGTGGGGGGGGGGGGGGGGGGGGGGGGGGGGTACGGAAGTCTTGGAAGTTTGAGAGTTTTTCCCAAGATAAGGGTCGTTTTAATCGATCAATATTTAAAGAACGAGTTATCATTATCTGTCCAAAATTTTCAAACACGATTTTCTTAGAGTAAGTAGTCCTTCAGAACCTTTAGGCCCGTAGAGCCGGAGTTTATCCCGGTTTCTATATATAGCGTGAAACGGACAATAGCGATTGCTTGCTACCGACGTGCACTTCTTTACATATATTATGTACACATCGCTAGCTACCCTTTGGACGTACTTTCCGCCATATCTAGCAGCCCAGCTACCCAATCACTGCTGCTATGAGGAAAGGGGGGTCAGAAAAAAAAAAATCTCGACTGCACTCGGGATCGATCTCGGTCCCTTTGCGTGTGAAGCGAGTGCTCTACCAACTGAGCTATCGGGACAGCCTTCTGAGAGTAAAGGAATGATAGAAATGGGCTTTAAAAAGAAAAGGAAATGTTTTATCAACGAAAATATCCCTTTATTTGAAAGAAGAAGTGCGGGTGGAGGGTGGTTGGGGAGGTGGAACGGGGGTAGGGGGGGGGGGAGGAGATATATATCATGGCCTAAGGCTTATTCTATTTCTGTCGGTCCTTGTTAGGACGGAGAGGAAAAGGGGGAGGGAGGGGTGGCAGAGTAATAGAAAAAGTAGATGGCGGTGATAGTAGTCGTATTTCCCCGGCCCATGGCAATTTATCACGAAAAACACACGGGCCCAAAACGTCTCAGAATGAAAACAATTAAATATGAAACAGTTCTCTCTTTCTCTTCTCTCTCTTCTCTCCCCCCAATCTCTCTCTCTCTCTCTCTCTCTCTCTCTCTCTCTCTCTCTCTCTCTCTCTCTCTCTTTCTCTTTCTCTCTCTCTCTCTCTGTCTCTCTACACACATACACACAGATATATATATATATATATAATATATATATATATATATATATATATATATATATATATATATATATATATATATATATATCAATTTTGTTATCTGTCTTGCTCTCTTCTCATATATATATATAGCGCAAGATCCACTAAACGTGCTCAAAGCGCTTTACAATGGGTTCCCAGCCAACGGCAACACGTAAGATGTAGGACGAGATATGACGCCTGGGAGGCGATATTACAATTTTTTTTCGACAGAGACAACGCTGTTAATGACTAGGTACTTAGGTACTCATTTTACACCTGAGTACGTTCAGTGAATGAGAGTAAAGGACTCAGCTATGCACCGCTCAGAGCGAGTCTCGAACCTTAATTGATATCATTTTTTAAAAGCTTTAGCATTTATATAGCGCAGTATCCACTAAACGTGTTCAAAGCGCTTTACAAGGGGTCCCTGGAGAACAGCAATACTTAACATGTAGGACGCCTGAGACAGAGACAACGCTGTTAACGGCCCGGTACTCATGTTACACCCCGAGTACGGTGAGAAAATGTGAGTAGAGAGTCTTTTCCAAGGCCTCAACTATTCGCCGAGTAAGGTTCGAACCCAAGACCTTCCAGTCCGAAAGCGAATGTCAGACCACAAGGCAACAAGGCCACATAGCCACACTTAATATACTTTAATAATAATAATAATAATAATAATAATAATAATAATAATAATAATAATAATAATAATAATAATAATAATAATAATAATAATAATATAATAATAATAATAATAATAATAATCATAATACTAGAATCATGTGAAAAAAAACAAATTATTAGATCTGCCCTACTCTGGAAAAAAAAAACATATTTCAAAATTTGGCCAGAAAACTCGTCCTTCAAATATCGATCGATTTAAATGACTCTCATCTTGGAAAAAAAAAAAAACAACTCGCAAACCTGGGACTTAAGGAAGACTTTGTAAGTCCCAGGTTTGAGAGTTTTTACCAAGATGAGGGTCATTTAAATTGATCGATATTTGAAGGGCGAGTTTTCTGACCAAATTTTTAAATATTATGGGTTTTTCCAGAGTACGGCAGAATGAGAATGTGATCGAGAGATGCAATGAAAATGGTTCCTTTTATGAGGCACTTTGTCGTATATGGATTATGACGTCATCGACGTTACCAAGAACTTTTCCACTGCAAGCCAACCCCCACCACCCCTCCTCCCCCCTATCCCAATCTCTCTCTAGATCGCTTCAGCTCTCTTTCTCTTCCTACTAAATCGCTGGTGAAATTTTCCATGAAAGAGTGAGCATAAGAGTGAGTGATATCTAGAGAGAGAGAGGGGGAGAGAAAGAGAGGGTGAGCGAGTGGTGACTAATGGGCAGTATTGGCGCGTGGTCTGGCTCGCTATCGGTCGGTGATTGAGAATTTCAACGCATTGTGTGTGTGTGGGGGGGGGGGGGGGGGGGGGGGGGGGGGGGGGGGGGGGGGGGGGGGGGGGGGGGGGGGGGGAGAGTAGGCTGTATACAGGTAACAAAATTTTTATTCTCTATTGTCTTCTGGCACTTTTCTACTCACTTCATATCTTGTTGTTACCAACATAAGTGCCTGCTCCACTCACTTTTCTGAATTAAAAATTCACCCCATATACCGGGGCATACTCAATGTCTCAATCGTTTCTATGTTATATGTTTGTGATGAGAATATTGGCTATTAAGCTTAACTGCTGGTCAAAATTACTTCGCGATGATGGTGAACGAATCGGCGATCTCAAGAAGTGGGTGAGAGAGGGATCTAGAAATGACTTTGGGTTTGAAACGAATATTTTAGTGTTCGTGGATAGCTCACACGTAGAGCCACGCTCTCACTTGCCAGGCGGAGTTGTCGTACCAATAAGGTCGCAGGTTCAATCCCCACCACCGCCGCGAAAAAAATTTTTATTCTCTATTGTCTTCTGGCACTTTTCTACTCACTTCATATCTTGTTGTTACCAACATAAGTGCCTGCTCCACTCACTTTTCTGAATTAAAAATTCACCCCATACACCGGAGCATACTCAATGTCTCAATCGTTTCTATGTTATATGTTTGTGATGAGAATATTGGCTATTAAGCTTAACTGCTGGTCAAAATTACTTCGCGATGATGGTGAACGAATCGGCGATCTCAAGAAGTGGGTGAGAGAGGGATCTAGAAATGACTTTGGGTTTGAAACGAATATTTTAGTGTTCGTGGATAGCTCACACGGTAGAGCCACGCTCTCACTTGCCAGGCGGAGTTGTCGTACCAATAAGGTCGCAGGTTCAAACCCCACCACCGCCGCGAAAATAATTTTTATTCTCTATTGTCTTCTGGCACTTTTCTACTCACTTCATATCTTGTTGTTACCAACATAAGTGCCTGCTCCACTCACTTTTCTGAATTAAAAATTCACACCCATACACCGGAGCATACTCAATGTCTCAATCGTTTCTATGTTATATGTTTGTGATGAGAATATTGGCTATTAAGCTTAACTGCTGGTCAAAATTACTTCGCGATGATGGTGAACGAATCGGCGATCTCAAGAAGTGGGTGAGAGAGGGATCTAGAAATGACTTTGGGTTTGAAACGAATATTTTAGTGTTCGTGGATAGCTCACACGGTAGAGCCACGCTCCCACTTGCCAGGCGGAGTTGTCGTACCAATAAGGTCGCAGGTTCAAACCCCACCACCGCCGCGAAAAAAAATTTTTATTCTCTATTGTCTTCTGGCACTTTTCTACTCACTTCATATCTTGTTGTTGAGAATATAGGCTATTAAGCTTAACTGCTGGTCAAAAATACTTCGCGATGGTTGTGTGCGCGCGAATCGGCGATCTCCAGAAGTGGGTGAGAGAGAAATGACTTGGGTTTGATACGAATATTTTTGTATTCGTGGATAGCTCACACGGTAGAGCCACGCTCTCACCTGCCAGGCGGAGTTGTCGTACCAATAAGGTCGCAGGTTCAAACCCCACCACCGCACGAAAAATCTTTATTCTCTATTGTCTTCTGGCACTTTTCTACTCACTTCATATCTTGTTGATACAGGTAACAAGAAATTCTGAAATCGTGTGTGATTAAAGGGGTGTTCCCATCACAGAGGAGTCCTGTATTCTCTATGGTTCCCTTAGATAGACCTGTAAATGAGCTCTATAAAAATTGACTGAAACTCTTCGACAAACTGAAGATTCAATTATTTTTAAAAAAATAAGGGCATCATTGGAGAGGAGAGTGATAAATACAATACATTAAAATAGTGGTGTTATTTCTTACTGGAAGTATATGACTGCCATAATTTGATGTAGAAGGAATGCTAAATAAGCATGTCATTCATATAAGTAAAGATGACTTCATCAAAGTCATATTCCTGCCTCTGGAATTTTTTTTGACATGGTCAGAAAAATAATCACAATTATTTTAACTTCTAGCCATGACCAATTGAATTTATTCCTCACACTCACATCTTTAACTTTATCGATGCTCGACAAGTCTGAATTGCGATCCACGAACAGCTCAGCCATTGTGAGAACATTAGAATAATGTAGCAATGATCAAACTTGATTTTCAATCAGTAAATGACAAAGAAACAAAAACTTAAATAAATATGACTTCTGGCCAATACACTGAATTATTAAGTAGAAGTGAATTATCAAGAAGAAACTTCGGCAGGCGTAGCGGAAAAATTCAAGAATCGAAATGAAGGTAAATCGCCACAAAACAGCAAGCTCGCTTGGGCTTGAGCAAAACAATGGCAGAAAACGTCCTGATTTGCACGGGAATTAATTAGGCTACTTACCATTGTTCCTTATAATCAGGTACTCAATCAGTGAAGAAACGGTCAACCAGTTTGTTTACAACGTGAGGCAATCGGAATGTGCTTGTAGCAATCTATCCTAATCTAACTTTCGATTTAAAGGTGTCTCCATCATCTACTAGAGATATTACTTCCGGCATTCGCATTTTATTTTTTTTTATAATTTTAAACCCCAGCTTGTAATTGTGGTCAATTTTGGCTTAGACGAAACAGTGAAATTTATCGCTCGGCGGCTCAGTTAAAATTGGCTACCGTTGGGATCACGACAGGTTGGAAAGTGAAAAAATAATTTAACGAAGGCTGTGTGAAATGACACTGGAATGTGTTCAGTCACGCCAATTCTAAAAAGCGCCGCTTAGCCTTAGCAATAAATCCATCGTTAATATTAACGGCTCCCATGAGCTATGCGTAGCGTTATGGAACACTCCTAATTACTATACGGTCATTCGACTACGATTTGTGAATTCTTTCTTTCTTCACTTCTTTCTTTCCTTTTTTTAAAATATTTGAATTTGACAAATTGACTGATTTCAGTTAATTGACTGAGAATTTACAGGTCTACATAGAGTTTTTGGTTGGTCATTGGAAGTGTTGGACGGCTGTCAAAATTACCCCCCCCCCCCTCTCTCTCTCTCTCTCTCTCTCTCTCTCTCTATCTCTCTCTCTTTCTCTCTCTCTTTCTCTCTCTCTCGCTCTCTCTCTTTCTCTGTCTCTCTCTCTCTCTTTCTCTCTCTCTCTCACACACACACACATACACACACACACACACTCATACACACTCTCTCACAGCATGTCTATCAATTTATCTACCTCTTTCTTTCTCTCTCCCCTCTCCCTTTTTAGCTATCTATCTGTCTATGTCTCTCTCTCTCTCTCTCTCTCTCTCTCTCTCTCTCTCTCTCTCTCTCTCTCTCTCTCTCTCTTTCTTTCTTTCTTTCTTTCTCTCTCTCTTTCTCTCTCTCTCTCTCTCACTCTCTCTCTATTTATTGATTGATTTATTTATTTATTTATAAATCTATCCATTAACAGCTAGGCCGCGAAGAAGGCAACACCCGAAACAACGTTGTAGGTCTTTAAAAACGAGGTGTGGAAATAAGAAATCCAGCCATCAATCCATCCATCAGTCCATTCATCCATCCGTCCGTCCGTCCGTCCGACCGTCTATCCACCAAGCTTTCCATTCTTCCGTCCATCTGTCTATTTATCTACATATCAACATACCTACATACGTACCTACCTATATTTCTACCTATCTAGTTTTCCAGTAGCTATCCGTTTAATGAGTGGTGAATCATTCAAACCACATAAAGCCATGAACAAGTGTGTATGAAAGGTGCCAGACAAAGCAAGAAGGAAAAATACAAGAAAAAAAAAACATCCCAAAAAATCAGTCCACCTTGACTGGGGATCGAACCTCAGACCTTCTAATTCAAATAAATCGACGCAATATGAAGTATAAATTCTCAGACCAGACTGTGAGACACCGTTTTTTTGGGGAGGTTTTTTTTGTTTTGTTTAGTTTTTTGTTTGTTTTATTTATTTATTTTTTTTTGTTATTTTTGTTTTGTTTTGTTTTCTTCTTTTTTTTTTTTTTTTTTTTTTTTTTTTTTGCTGTTTTTTTTTTCTTCTTCTATGCACGGCTGTATAAGATATAACAAAAAATGAAGGGAATAGGAAAGTGCCAATGATAATATTGCTGTGTGACAGCCTCCTTAGACTGGATGCGTTTGTTACTATCATCACCTTGCAAGCACTCACTGATGGGATTGTTATGAGTATTATTGTAATAAATAGATATAAAATCTCTACGGCCCAAATGAACAAATTATGGCCACAGTGCTATGCTGCTGGGAAATCATTTAATTAATTAATATCAAGGCTCGTTCATCGAATTCTATTCATTGAATATCGCTGACATTGCATCGATGATGAGATCATAGATAGGGGGTAGGAAGGGGGGGGGGGGGGGGGTAGGATGAGCGCCTCTAGATATGTAATGTAATGTAATAATTAATCTATATTCCGTGTAGAATCCACAAAATACTGTTAGGCGCTACACATAGGTAACAAAATAAACGCTAATACTGTTACTACACAATAGCTTGTCTGAATAGGAGTGTTTTCAAAACTTTCCTTAAATTACTGAGGTCGGGGGCGTCTTTATCTTGAGCTTAACTTGAGCTTTTATAGAGCGCAATATCCACTTAACGTGCTCAACGTGTTTTACAAGTGGTCCCTAACCAACAGGAACACTTAACATGTAGAACGAGACATGACGCCCGTTAGGCGATATTACATTTTTTGTCTTTCGGACAGACAACGCTGTTAACGTCCAGGTACTCATTTTACGCCTGAGTAATCAGTACGGTGAGAGAGAATGTGAGTAACGAGTCTTTTCCGAGGACTCAACTATGCGCCGAGCGAGGCTCGAACCCAGGACCTTCCAATCCGAAAGCGAGTGTCATACTATAATACCACATAGTTACATAGTCTTTGATTTATTTATCTAATTTGTTCCATACCGTTCTTTTTTTGTTTTGTTTTTTTTTTTTTTTTTTTTGGTGGCGGTGGTGGTGGTGGTGGTGGTGGGGGTCAGAGAACGGGTTTTCAGCTAGAGAGATAGTTTACATGTGGGGACATTAATCAAGCGTTCATTTTGAGACCGGAGTGGCCGCCCAACAGATGGATACAATCCAAGAAGCCTTGAGATATAATAAGATGGCGCTACTATATTATCATTAATTTAGGCATTGTGATACCCCATTGTGTCAATTCTGAACTTCACCCACTCTTTAACCAGTTGCCTGCCGTACTTTAACCCACTCAACCCCAACACCGACTATATCCGTAGTTTACCCGGGTTGCTTTTACCCGATGCCTATTTATTACATTTTTCTGAAACAAATTATAGGCGTAGTATCAAAGTTAATGTTTTTAGTGTTTTACAAGTTAATGGTAGTTGAATAAAACTATCTTTGTACATGCTCATTTTTAATACATTTTTCCAACTTTGGAAAGTAGCAAAAAGAGTGAGTTAAAAGGATTCTACGTATTAAAAGAGTTTGCCAGAAAACTCGTCCTTCAGATGTCGATATATTTAAATGGCCCTAATCTTGCATGACTCTCAAACCTGGGATCTCGAAACGTATTTAACAAATTGGCAAGAAAACACGTCCTTCAAATATCGATCGATTTAAATTACCCTCATCTTAGCAACAACAAAAAAATCCTAAACCTGGACTTCGGTGGAAGATTTCACGAACTCCTAGGTTTG
Organism: Berghia stephanieae; assembly: GCF_034508935.2. NCBI lineage: Eukaryota > Metazoa > Mollusca > Gastropoda > Nudibranchia > Aeolidiidae > Berghia > Berghia stephanieae. The sequence continues at coordinate 25,137,739 of NC_088362.1, read as the reverse complement.
AGAGTGTTTGCCAAGATGAGGGTCATTTAAATCGATCGATATTTGAAGGACGAGTTTTCTGGCCAAATTCTTAAATATTTGTTTTTCCAGAGTACGGCACAGTTAACTATAGATAGTATGCGCTTGGCTAAGAAGCTCACAACATTGCCATCCGGATGTATAACGGACCAACACACAAAACTGTGTGTAACCATGAACTTTTGGGTTGATACAGTTTAGTGAGAATTACTCATAAACGCGGATGGCAAAAAACAATAACAAAGACCAATGTGGCGTCATCTTCGTTCTATCTATATATAGACCAATTCTTTGTTATTTAATTTTCTCTATTTCAGACCTTCAGGCCATTAACCTCGACAGCTGATACCCTTTAATTTTACCATACCATGATGACCTTTACCCTTTCTATTCAAATTGGTACCTACTCACTATCTCTCCAGAATTCATCTCCCCCCCCCCCCCCCCCCCCCCCCCAACCCCACCCAACCTCAAATCACCACCTTCACTTCTCCGTACCATCGAGATGTGACCCACGATGTCAATCTGATATTAACTTGGAAGGAACTGAATGAGATTGAGTACAATAATAATTATTAGGAACCGTAAGATTTTTTTTTTTTTTTAAGTTTTAGAAAAACAAAACCCTCTCTTTCTCTTCCCCCCCCCCCTCTCTCTCTCTCTCTCTCTCTCTCTCTCTCTCTCTCTCTCTCTCTCTCTCTCTCTAAGTAATCCTTCAGAGCCATTAGGCCCATGGAGCCGGAGCTTATCCAGGTTTCTAAAGCGTGAAACGGACAATAGCAATTGCTTGCTATCCTTCGGATAGGACACTAGTCTACCGCAAAGTACTTCACGCCAAATCTAACAGACTCAGCTACCCATTCACTGCTGGGTGGAAGGGGGGGGGGGGGGTCAGGAAAAAAAATCTTGAATGCAAGCATCCGGGATCGATCTCGGTCCTTTTTGCGTGTGAAGCGAGTGCTCTACCAACTGAGCTATCGGGACCCCCGCTAGGTAATATTATGTAAAGGTCGACTCAAATATCATTACCAAAACAATCAAATACAATATTGAAAGCATCGCGTTCACCCAAGGCCGTCTATATAGCACAGGCCAGGAAGCGTGGGAGAGGGACGAAAACTAACAGGCCGACTTCGCCGCTGTCCACTTTATCGTTTACCTGTACGCCGGCGTGCAGCTCTTCGCGCACAAAACAATTTAAAGACGTGTTAAGTGTTAGAGGATCTTATTTCTAAATAATATTAACGCTTATAAGTTCGTTCATTTCAATATCAATAACGACTTAGCTAAAGTTACACAAGTTACCCATATAGAGTACTTTGTAGTAATAATAATAATAGTAGTATAAAAGTTAAAAGTGAGAATTCTTATACTTTCCTTTTTTTTACTTTTATGTGGGTTATTCCATGCTCACTGCTAAGGTCATATAAGTGCTCAGTGGTAAGTAAGATGTTAGACAAGTTAAAATAATACCAAGACTTTAGGCCCTGCCATGGATGTTTCAGAGAGGTAGATTTACGAGGGAAATAAATGTCATCTTTCAAAATAGGTGACGAAAGATATTTACAGGAAAAAATATAGATTGATGATGGTTACCCCATAACATGCATTATGGCCCAGGGATATGCTAACACCCTTTTTGTACGTAAGTACTCAGTCGTATAGCACGACTGAACAAACAGAACAGCTGTGTATGTAAGCTTGTTAAGAGAACACTAGAGAGAGAGAGAGAGAGAGTAAGGTGATAGATAAAAGAAAAGTAACTGAAAACAGTTTGTAGTTACAAGTTGAATAGAGACAAGAAAATACATTTCCAAAAAATGACTGAGACTGTCGTAGCTGTAGAACACTTGCAATAGCTTTAGACATATAATTATACCCCAAAAGAAGAAACAGTATGACAATGGAAGAACCTTAAAAGGATTCCCATCTACTATGGCCCCGCCAACCATCCGCTTGCACACTAGAGTAAGAAATAAAACTCAGTTCTTACAGTTATCTCATTGGGACATTTATTTTTAACATATGAACAATCTGTATATCATACATAATATAAAACAGAGATTGCAAGTGACATACTTTTAAAATATATTTATACTTTGTGATTTCAAAAACATAATTACAGTTATAGTATAGTTGAAGTAATAATTATATCACTCAATCAAGCAATTATATTTATTACACACATCATAGTTATCAAAACATGCAAACCAGTAATTTAAACAAGCATATGTGGGGTTTTTTGTTTTTAAGGGTTTTACAACACTTAGGTCATATCAGCGCCAGTAAAAAAGGAAGAAAATGGGATAGTTAAAAGTTATAGAATTACAATTAAAGCACCCAAAAATAAGGCAGACAAAGGGGTATTGGTTCAAATAGGGAACAGATGTTGATTCCAAGAGCACACTATCAGTGTGCGAAGTTTGAGATCACTCAATGTCTCATTCAGACATAAGCACAGGTCTCCTTCCAGAGGAACACACTCAATTGTTTACAAATCATACATTGGTGAAAGGAAAAATAATACAGTACATAACAGAGAGATGATTTACAAGGAAAAAAAAAATATCATCTCCCAAAACTAACTATACATTTGACTGTTTCCCTCCCAGCCAGGGTATCCGTCCAGGGCCAGGACAAAACCAAGTAATCTCATTCCCAAGACAAAGACAGCATGTTGGAAAACAGATATAGGGGGATAAAAGACACAGTATGTATCTCCCTGCCCACTATGTGAGGTCAGGAACAAACAAATATAAAATTCTGACAAAAATACAAATCATGCAAATTTTATGGCTTTTTTTACATTTACAATCTGATTAGAACAGTTTGCTTCATTTACTTTCTTAGAATAATTATTCAACAAAATGTTGACAAATGTTGATATACATATATGAAATAACTTATCTCTTTGAGACTTGCAATTCGTACACACAGATGAAAATTCAATGGGAAGGTTACACTCTGTCCAGTAAGCTATATTTAGTTTCATTAGGACATCTTTTTGATTGTTTAACTTCAAAAAATGTAGCTCCATATTACTAACAGCAACATTCATGATTGAAAGTGCAATTTGAAACAAATGAACAAGAACAGGAGATGGATATGTTAAGCCACCGTGATTAAGGTTTTCAAAATACTCTAAAAGTTTATCATCAATAGAAAAGCCAAGACATTTGTTTTTATCTCCTACAATCTCACAACAAAAAGAACAATCAGTTTTGTAATAACTTTCTTTGCAACATAGCCAGCAACATATATAATAACATCTAAAGACTCTGACTGAATTTCAACATTTTCAAAAGGAAAATTTTGAATGAAAAGCATGTCACTTTCATCCAAATTATCTGAAGAGAACTCAGATAAAAAACATTTAACATTTAAGGGAATGCTGCCTTTAGAGGAAGAATGAATAGTTAAAAGCTGCTTTATAGTTAATTTTCTTTCATTCTGAAGAATCTCTTCCACAGAAATCAAAGTATTTCCACCTGATAACTGCCTATATTGACCAAAACGAGCCTCAAGATCATCAGTCTGAAATTTTCCAGTCAAAACAAATTTAAAATTAAGTTTAGTTAAAACATATCTTATCAATTCAACTAGACATTCTAATGTATGGGGCAAAGCATAAAATGTATCTGAAGACAAAAAAACCACACTTCGTTTCTTTATGCATCTGGTTCCATTTCTTGAGCCATGAAGACATTTTTAGTAACCAACTCAGTCTTTCATCTTCACAAGAAAAGAAAGGAGAGGCCTCTGGTGTAATCTTATTCCTCCCATAATACTGGTGATGCACATTAACCATATCCCACCAACGACAAACTATAGTCAAGAAATTAACAGTACCCTCCCAAGATGTGAAAGCTGAATGAGGACCTAAGGTTTTCAAAGCAGCAATATTGGTTTCATTAAATATCTTAAGGGCTAAACTGACTTTCTGACGCTCTAAAGAGTGTGGGAATAGTGATTTCCAGGTTAAGGTAGGGGCCTCTTTTAAAAGTTGGGACTTTTCAACTCTGTATAAATGCTTTAAATCAGAAAAGGAAGCATGAGAAATACATTTGCTATCTATGACTTCACTATCTAAATTGGGGAAAGTAAAAGTTTGACTATCGTTTTTAACATTCAACCAATTATTTCGAATTGATTTGAGAAGATGAACAGAGTCAAACAATAAAAAAATCTTGAGAGAATTGTCAATAGGATTAGGTATAAAAAATTTAGTTTCTGAGTCTTTAGTCAGTAAAGAAAACATCTTTCGATTAATTCTATTGTTATCAGAAATGACACTGATGACATTAAATCCAGCTTTACAAACATTAAAAATTACATCATTTGTTGTTTCAAACAAGAAATCTGAAGTCATCTTTACAACAGGAAACATTCCAACAATTAATTTCTTATTAGACATGACAGAAGAAATCATAAAACATTGCATAGACTTGGCAAGATTTTCAGGATCATTTGTAGCCTGTCCAATTAATTGCTCCCCTCTGTAGGATAATTTCGACTTGACATGAACTTCATCAATAAGAAGATTAACATACAAATCTTTATCTGACAGGTACTTAATTTCATTCACTAAAAAATCATTGGCAATCAGACCTGATTTTAAAGATACAGTGCTAGATAATAAACGTAAATATCGCACACTGGGAAGAATAAGTAAAGAATCCCTTAACTTACGATAAGTTGTCGGGGAATTTGAATAAATACAAAAAGAAGCAATCATACATTCAGCAGAAAATCTACGCTGTGATGGAGACAGATTTATCAAATTTAACTGATCAATTAAAAAATCAAAAACTTTGTTATTACTATCATCATTATTTTTGTCTCTGCAGACATTCAACAATTTAATTGCCTGATGAAATGTTGAATTATAGGAAGATGTAAAATCTGTTGCAGAATAATGGCTTAAAATATTTTCTAACTGGCTCCAAGTAGACAGCTTAGAGTCCGGAATTATCCATTTCAAGTCATTTTTACAAACAAGAACATTTTTTAACCACACATCTAGTTTCAAATCATTTTTTACACATATACTAAAAGGAATCGTTAATCCATCCGAATCAGTCGATGCAGTGGCATACAAATATACAGAATCATTTTTTAAAGCATAACAAATATCATTATATTTCCACTTTTGCAGAAATCCCACACACTTCATTTTTAAAATGCTCAAAACTTAAAATTTTATCTTGTTCTAAAAAAACGTTAAAACTTTCCTCTTCTCTCTCCTCAAGTCTCTGTCTCTTACTCCTGGGGCTTTCCCTTTGAGGCAAAGGGGTAGTAGTGAGGTAAGAGGGAAGATTTGGAAAAACTGATGGGATGGCACCAGCTTTCAACTTCAAACGCTTCCTGCGAACAGTTTTCTGTGGTTGTCCATTTTTTTCAGGAACGACTTTAAAACGTATAATATCATCTTCCTGAAAGTGTTTTTCACATACAACAGTAAACTTTGTCACAACCAAGTTTTCCCGGGGAATTTTTCTAATCCATGAATTCCTTTGTTCTGCATCTTTCGGGAATTCAAAACAAGATGCCTTTTTTGGCGCACAATTAAGTCTGTAATAATTACTGTCACATCCAGGGACACAGCACTTGTTCACCATCATGGAACGAACTGTTGGTTATCAAATACTGTGGGGAAAAAAAAGGTAGATACATTAGTTTATAGTAACCATTTGAAATTAGGGTAGAGATTAATGTCAATTGTTTTAAGCAGGACTACAAGATACATGTACACATTACACATCATCTAAAAAATAACGATAAGTGTTGAATTGTAAGCCTCAATTTATTAGACGAAGACATACTGTGGACGTTTCTGGTTTCCCCTTTATCAACAAAACAAGACGAATAAGAGATGTGTAGTGTGAATGGTGTAGATAAGGTGAATAAATATAAACAATGATGGGACAGCCTACCCCTTTGTAAGGAAGTACGAATTAAATTCATTAAAATTAAATTGAGCTTTTATATAGTACAATCTCCACTAAACATGCTCAAAGCGTTTTACAAGGGGTCTCTGATAAACAGCAACACGTAACATGTAGAACGAGACATGACGCCTGTGAGGCGATAATACAATTTTTTCGGACAGAGACAATGCTGTTAATGGCCAGATACTCATTTTTAAAAACCTGAGTACGGTGAGAAAATGTGAGTAAAGAGCCTTTTATAAGGACTCAACTATCGCCAAGCGAAGCTCGAACCAAGGACCTTCCGATCAAAAAGCGAGTGTCATACCTCTCGACCACATAGCTGCCCACTAGACCACATAGCCCCATTAAGAAACAAGGCCCAGAAATACTGATCTCAAATAAATAATTTTAGAAAATTAAAATCGAAGTTTTTTTTTTAAACATCATGGTAAATTTTTTTTGAAAAACAACAACAAAAATAGGTAACAAAAAAAGAGGGAAACAAACTAACAAAAACAAACAATAAACAGATAAAGACGCAGTAAACGAATGATAGTAGATAGTGATAGGTGCCCAGTTACCGTGTACGTAGACAGTCATAATAATAATAATAATAATAATAATAATAATAATAATAATAATAATAATACCCTAATAATAATAATAATAATAATAATAATAATAATAATAATAATAATAATAATAATAATAATAATAATAATAATAATAGATTAATTAAAGGTTTTAAATATTGAGTGTTGCCAAAATGTTGCGTCATATTTTAAGACGTCCACCTCAATTTCCAGTCACAACTTCCCTATGACTATGGCATGGGCTAGCTGAGGCTGAGAGCTGGGACACAATCAGCCCCGTTTGCAGTCGAACTGCCTAGTCTAAGTAAGATAGATTGACGGGAAGCCTTCCGAAAGCTCCTACATCCGCAGTATTCTTGTTCTAGTAGGGGTTTCAATGGGAATGGGGAAACTTTTTTTATAATGTTCTAGTAGGGAGTTTGGGAGGGGGGAGACAAACTTTAAAAAAAAAAGTTTCCCCCTTCCCAAACCGCCTACTATCTAGATAGTACTCTAGAACATTATAAAATACAAGAATACTAGGGATGTAGGAGCTTTCGGAAGTTTGATCTTCATTTAAGACGTCTATCTACCTACTTTTTCATTTAACAGTCAGCTGTGAGTTAGATAAAACTCTCTTTGTAATCCAAACTCACATTCCATTTTTACCAGTCATTCTCATTGTCATTGTCACTCGTCACACTCTACACTCAAAACTCGCGACAAAAACTCACCTTTGTTTGGGAGGATACGCTGAAAATTGAAGAGGGCAACACTCAAAGGGAATTAGACGTCTTTATATCCATCTTGTAGAGAGGCAGCGATCCGTAAATAGTTGAAACAAACTTTCTTTTGTTAGCAGATCAAGGCATTGTTGTCAGAACAATGGCGGAACAACGGGGAAGAAATAGCGATACAAAAGGCGGAATGATCGTAGGCCTGATTGCGTATGCGATACCTGTAGTTAAAATAATAGCGGCGGAGATGTAAAATAGTTCTCACTTCAAATCCGTTTTTCGGTCATAATATTTTATTTCAAAACAATATGATGTAGTGGAAAAATATTGAAATAACATTGTGATACATTTTAAATATGCTGGAGTCAATAAAAATGTTTAAAAAGTCGGCCTGGTAGTTTTTTATTCTATCCCTTTTCCGGACCTGCTTCCCGGCCTGGAACACTATATAGAGGGCCTTGGTTCACCCCAACATACTCATAATACCGATTGGAGGTGACTGGCCACAACTTCATGGAAAGGTCAGCCAATGACCTCCACGGCCGCCACCAGCAACAAGTCCAAATTCCAGACGAATTCTGTCAGCAATTCTCCATACCATGGCCAAATTGTCTACCGACAAAACCTGATAATAATGTGAGGTGATCTGACAGAATGTGCCAACATGAAAGGGTGAAAAATTATTTTTTTTTAAACCCTCAAAACTATCGAATGTGTAAGATAAAGAACTGAACAAGTGTGTATGAAAGGTGCCAGACAAAGCAAGAAAGAAAAATATAAGAGAAAAAAAAAAACTTCCCCAAAAATCAGTCTACCTCGACTGGGGATCGAACCTCATATCTTCAGATTACCGGTCAGACGTGCTACCATTAAACCACAGAGGCTACGTGGTATTGTGGTATGACACTCACTCTGTTTTCGGATCGGAAGGAACTGGGTTCGAGCCTCGCTCGACGTACAGATGAGTCCTTGGAATAGGCCATTTACTCACATTCTCTCAGCGTACTCAGCATCAGATATGTAAAATAAGTAGTTACCTGACCGTTCACAGCGTTGTCTCTGTCCGAAAAAAATATAGGGAATCAAATGCGAGACGTCTTTGAAGCACCACGGAATTTTTTTTTTTTTTTTTTTTTTGGGGGGGGGGTTGCTTTTTTTTAGGGGGGGGGGGGGGGGGGCGGTGTTTATTTGGTTTGTTTTTTGAGGTTTTTATTGTTGTTGTTGTTTTCTTATGTTTTGTTTATATTTAGTATTGTTTTGTTTGCCTGTTTGTTTGTTGTTTGTTTTTTGGTTTGTCTTTTGTTGTTTTTTTTTCTTTTTTGTTTTGTTTTCTGATCCAAAATTTATTAATGCTTTTTGACGGTACGCGGTAGTTTGATTAAGACTGACCCCTTTTTTCCCCCACTCTTCTTTTAATCCTTTTTTTCTTCCTACCTCAGCAGGTATGGAAATTCTGATGATCAGCTGTAGCCAATTTGGGCTGCCAAAACATAATATGTTACTAATCCAACTATTATCTCTATTCATTATCTATATCTAGAAAATTAGATTTCCACAAAATGCTGATACTCTCAAACTTTATATGAAGTCAGCTCCTCTTGAAGTTTATCTTGCCGTGTAAGAAGAGCACAACTTCAGTTTTCGTTTGAGATTTAAATAATAAAAGGAATGAAATTGACGCCACTCAGTGTTTTGTTGTTGTTTGTAGACAGCCATTTTAACGATTAGTTCTCACTAAATCGCTAAATCAGTCAGACTATAAACGTTTAAGGTTACACATAGTTTTTATGTGTTGGTACGTTATATCCGGCTGGCGGATGCTTGAGTATTTTATATAAACGTTTAGCATCAATAATTGTCTACTTTTCTAATACGACGATAATTACTTGTTTATCTATTCATTAATTTATATGTTTATTTATTTTTGACAAACGCTACAATCGTCAGAATAAAAGGTCTAACCACAGATCTTTCAATTCCCTCAGTCAACACTCAAGAAACGATGCCAACTCTTTGCCCCAGCTGAAGTTAATGACCCGTCGTCGTCTGATAAGAAATGGGAGCACTTGCCCCCCCCCCCCCCCCCCCCTACCAAACCCTTATCCCCCCTTCACTATTCCCGTCTACGGTTAACTCAACTCACGTGTGCACGTGTCCAGCCTCTAGACTCACACACTATCACGATCCGTAGAAATAGAATGATAATGATAATATGAATAGGAATAAGAATAATAAA
>NC_088362.1:25108246-25118246 GCF_034508935.2 Berghia stephanieae | reverse complement strand
GTTTTGATACGAGTGATCACATTATCATATTTTAAGATGAGAAACGAAACATTCGGCATTCGGCATCACCGTGAGAATGAACATATTTCAATAATCAAATTAACATATATTTTTTTTTATTATAATGCATTTCAGGTGATACAGGTAGATAGATAGAATCTTTCTTTCCTCGCCAATCTATAGAAGGAACGAAATTGACCGTCACTCAGGTATTTATTTGGTTTCGTTTTTGGACGCCATCTTATGATTAGTTTTCAGTAAATAGTATCAATTAGACTATATTATAAATGTTCACATATCTTTATGCGTCACGTCCGGCTGGCGCATTGCATCAATGCATTCATATCTCCGATAGGTCATTACTGGTGCTATGCGTATGGGTAAAATACTCACACCATCTACCAGCCACATACACGTACCAAAACACAAAAGTTAAATTTATCTACTTATTAATTTATATATTTATTCGTCTATTTTATTTTTGTTTGCTTTGTTTTGATTTGTTAATGGAAAATAATTATATGCTAATGTATGATTTGAATTGGCAATTGCCTACAAATAAGCCATTGAACACAACGTGTACATATATGCAAGTCTGACATCCGAACCCGCTTAAGGGCCAAGCTTAAAACATTGTTATAATGGACAATATTTTGAGTGATTTTTTTTTTTGTTGGAAATATCCATTACAACAATGAGCTCGTAAGATATTGGGTTATCAGACCTGCAAATAAGTGCACGTCGCTTGAATGGAATTGAATTGATATAAACTTGACTGCTATTTGACAATCTAAGTCCACACTCTCGAAGTATTATCGGTCACCCGGCCCTTTTTTAGTCGTGTGGTCGGCACACCTTATCTGCACACACAACAATAAATTATCCAATGCCCCCAATGATCGTACGATAAGGTCATGCCATAGCCACCTTTGATACATGCCAAACAGCCGAATCGTCGGCCTCACAGTTTGTGTGCATGATCGACAATTTTTTAATATTTTTTTTAAATCAGTTATTAGGAGAATGGGGGTCCCAATAGCTCAGTTGGTAGAGCACTCGCTTCACAGGCAAAGGGACCAAGATCGATCCAGGGTACAGTCGAGATTTTTTTTTCTGACCTGTCCACCCAGCAGTTATTTTGGGTAGCTGGGTCTGTAAGATCTGGTGAAAAGTACTTTCCGATAGACTAGCGTCCTATCCTAATGATAGTAAGCAATTGCTATTATCTGTTTCACGCTATAGAAACCAGGATAAACTCCGGCCCCATGGGCCTAATGGCTCTGAAGGACTACTTTTTTACATATTTGGGGAATTGCATTGGCGCACTTGACGACATCATGTATGGAATGAATGACGTTGATGTCACGATGCGCTTTTTAATACCCTTTTAGACCGCCAAATGGGTGATTAGTTCTCACTTAATCTAATAAATCAAATATAAACTATTAACGTTACACAAAATTTTTGCGGTTTGTTAAAATTAATCTGGCGGATATAGCTAAGCTAGTGATTATTTTACGAAGGCGCATACCATCAAATATGAAACATATCGACAGCCAGTGTTTAAAATTGTCAGTAATTGCTATCGCTAAGTGTGGGGCCGGTTGTTTCGAGTCACGGGCACTAAATGAAGCTGCCTATGGGGCTATGCACTGACTAGTGAACCAGGTATAATGTATGCACATTACGGCTCTGATTGAGAAATCAATAAGTTCCCCACTCTTCAACGTTACCGGATTAATCCGAAGCTCCAAAGCCTGGTGCCAAAATCTGTAACCTTATATTATTTGGTGCCAACCCCCTTTAAGCACCCGAGGCGCTGCCAAATCAAATCTCTTTACAGGACGGGGGTCGTTTTCAAATTTAAATAGAGCTTTAAATAGAGCTTTTATGTAGCGCAATATCCACTAAACGTGCTCAACGCGCTTTACAAGGGGCCCCTAACAAACAGCAACACGTAACAAAAAGAACAAGACGATATTACTTTTTTCCCGACAAAGACAACGTTGTTAACGGTCGGTACTCATTTTACACCTGAGTAAGGTGAGAGAATGTGAGTAAAGAGTCTTTTCCAAGGACTCAACTATGAGCCGAGCGAGGCTCGAACCCAGGACCTTCCGATCTGAAAGCGAGTGTCATACCACTAGACCACATAGCCTCATTTTCCTCGTCTTGTACTTCTTCAGAGCCAGTAGGCTCCCAAAGGAGCGGAATTTATCCCGGTTTCTGTAGTGTGAAATGGACCTTTGCAATTTGTTATCTTTTTGGATGGACGCTAGTCAATCGCAAAGTACTTTCCGCCAGAGCGTATATACCCAGCCACCCAATCACAACTGGTGGATGAAAGGCGTGTCGGAAAAATACAAAAAATATCTTGATTTCACCGGGGATCGATCTCAATCGTTTTGCGTGTGAAGCGATTGCTCTATCCACTCAGCTATCTTGATGCCCCGATCAAGTCACGAGACTTGCAGGTGGCTATGAAACAGTTCTTAGGGCGGAGGAAGACTTCCGAAGCTGAGTTGAAATGAATTTGGAGGTGTAGCCATACGCTACTACTCCTTACATGGCCTGGCACCATCCTATTTAAATGAACTTGTATCTCATTGCAGATCGCTAAGATCAAACAGTATGCTTCTTCTGACAGAGGTACCCTCTAAGTCTTTGTTTCACAACGAGATCCTTCCTTGTGACTGCGCCTAGGTTGTAGAATTCCCTTTTTTATAATACCAAAAACTGTGAAAATTTAGAAACCTTTAAAAAGAAATTGAAAACCGAATTATTTAGAACAGCGTTTTTCGCCAAATAATATGCTTTATGTTTTAATTTAAGGTAGTAATGTAATATGGAAAAAATTTGCGTATGTGGACGCGAGAGTTTCCGTATGTGGATGTACGGGTGTATGTGTGTAAACGTGTTAGTGTGAATGCTATTTTATATAGTCTGAGTGATTGTAAAGCGACATAGAGCACTTGTCAGTGGATTAATGGGCGCTTTATAAGTATATAGTATATAATATTATTATATTATTATTATTACTACTATCCCCCAATTTTTCCTCTTACCCGAAAGATAATGAAGTGAGTTGTGAAGTACCAGAAAACCATAGAGAATACAAACGCACTCTCTGACAGTCAGGCGGAAGGTGTATCAAATTCCGGACCAGTCCGAAACGACACCTTCCGCCTGACTGCTAGAGGGCGTATTTTACCTAAACGCATAGCACAATCAGAAGCAATTTATCCTCCTCTCCAAATCAATTTCAAGATTGTCGCAGTTGCGGGGTGGCATTTGAAAGAAATCCTTATTATTAATCGCCGTAAATGGGTTAAATTCATATCCACTACCGTGGGTGAAACGACTTGTTGACCCGCCCTAAATATACCTCAGTACACACTGTGTGATGTCATGATGTGTGGATTAATCCTGTTTACCATGTCATGATTGCATCACCTTATTGTTTACAGCCTGACTTTCGTCGTGTACCATTGAAGTTGTCTAAAACGATAATATAAATGAATGAATAAATAAATAAATAAATAAATAAATAAATAAATCGAATACATAAATCAATAAATAATATATCAAAGCAACACTGAAATATCTAAAGCGTTTGGCGCAGTGCATTATTATTACTATTATCATTATTATTATCATCAGCATCATCATCATCATCATCATCATCATCATCATCATCATCATCATCATCATCATCATCATCAATCATCGTATTATTTATTATTTCTTTATTTATTATTATTTATTATTATTATTATTATTATTATTATTATTATTATTATTATTATTATTATATATTTTATTATTTTTATTATATTATCATTATTATTATTAGTAGTATTATTATTGTTATTATTATTATTATTATTATTATTATTATTATTATTATTATTATTATTATTATTATTATTATTATTATTATTATTATATTATTATTATTATTTTATTATTATTATTATTATTATTATTATTATTATTATCATTAGTATCATCATTATCATTAATATTAATGCCATTATTATTATCACCGTCATTATTATAACCTTTAACATTATCATAATCATCATCATCATCATCACCATCATCATCACCTCAACATCATTACTATTATCATAATTATTACTTTACTACTGAATATAATGACGAAGAGAGTACAGGCTGATCAGACCAACCAACCAATCTGGTGAATCAAGCCAAGAAATATAACACACTCACTGAGCTGGCTGACGGGAGTCGTCACCTACATCTGAATGTCACCAGCTTGACACAAATGTGATTTTAATTTATCTCTGGCAGATCAATAATGATAAGAGGTAGACAAACCTGGGTTTAACCCTTTCCTTACCAGCGATTTTCAGAATTTTCCCAAAAATTTCACACCCACCCAACATAAAAAGAGTTGTTTTTTTTTTTTTCGGGGGGGGGGGGGGGGGGGGGGGGGGGGGGGGGGGGGGGGGGGGGGGGGGGGTTTCTAAAACTCAAACAGAAAAGCAACAGATATTCTATGCATAATATTGATCAGCAAAATGAACTCAACAACACAATGTCACGTTTTTATAGCTACTATAATAATAAAATATTTTTTTCTTTAAATGTGTGATTTACAAAAGAAATCTGAATGATAAAAGTGCTGGTTGGATCGTAAAGAATGGGACGATTTTCCTAAGGTTGTTAAGGAGAGGTTTAATCCCGCACACCCTCTGCAGAAACGGGAGCCGATAGCCTAAGAGGTAAGGTGGCTCGACCTGTAACAGAGTCAAGCGATCTTGATTGAGGGCAATGACCGGATGGCGGTAGACAATAATTTGATAGATGACCGTAAAAACCTGGTCCTTGGGTTACGCCTGAGGGAAATGCACTTTAAATACATTACCCCATTCGACTCAGGTGTGATTGGGTAACGAATGTGTATGAGGGTTTGTGGAAGAAGCATTTACAACAGGAACCGTAACGGTAGTAATAGAAAGTAATGTGTTGGCATTTAGTAGTAGTTGTAGTAGTGTAGTAGTAGTAGTAGTAGATAGTTAGTAGTGTAGTAGTGTAGTAGTAGTAGTGAGTAGTTGTAGTAGTAGTAGAAGTAAGTTGAGAGTAGAAGAGTAGAGAAGAAGAAGTAGAAGAAGTGAAGTAAAGAAGAAGAGAAAAGAAGAAGAGAAGAGAAAAGAAGAAGAAGAAAGAAGAAGAAGAAGAAGAAAAGAAGAGAAGAAGAGAAGAAGATGAAGAAGAAAGAAGAAGAAAGAAGAAGAAGAGAAGAAGAAGAAGAAGAAGAAGAAGAAGAAGAAGAAGAAGAAGAAGAAGAAGAAGAAGAAGAAGAAGAAGAAGAAGAAGAAGAAGAAGAAGAGAAGAAGAAGAAAGAAGAAGAAGAAGAAGAAGAAGAAGAAGAAGAAGAAGAAGAAGAAGAAGAAGAAGAAGAAGAAGAAGAAGAAGAAGAAGAAGAAGAAGAAGAAGAAGAAGAAGAAGAAGAAGAAGAAGAAGAAGAAGAAGAAGAAGAAGAAGAAAGAAAAGAAGAAGAAGAAGAAGAAGAAGAAAAGAAGAAGAAGAAGAGAAGAAGAAGAAGAAGAAGAAGAAGAAGAAAGAAGAAGAAGAAAGAAGAAGAAGAGAAGAAGAAGAAGAAGAAGAAGAAGAAGAAAGAAGAAGAAGAAGAAAGAAGAAGAAGAAGAAGAAGAAGAAGAAAGAAGAAGAAGAAGAAGAAGAAGAAGAAGAAGAAGAAGAAGAAGAAGAAGAAGAAGAAGAAGAAGAAGAAAGAAGAAGAAGAAGAAGAAGAAGAAGAAGAAGAGAAGAAGAAGAAGAAGAAGAAGAAGAAGAAGAAGAAGAAGAAGAAGAGAAGAAGAAGAAGAAGAAGAAGAAGAAGAAGAAGAAGAAGAAGAAGAAGAAGAAGAAGAAGAAGAGAAGAAGAAGAAGAAGAAGAAAGAAAGAAGAAGAAGAAGAAGAAGAGAAGAAGAAGAAGAAGAAGAAGAAGAAGAAGAAGAAGAAGAAGAAGAAGAAGAAGAAGAAAAGAAGAAGAAGAAGAAGGAAAGAAAGAAGAAGAAGAAAGAAGAAGAAGAAGAAGAAGAAGAAGAAGAAGAAGAAGAAGAAGGAAGAGAAGAAGAAGAAGAAGAAGAAGAGAAGAAGAAGAAGAAGAGAAGAAGAAGAAGAGAAGAAGAAGAAGAAGAAGAAGAAGAAGAAGAAGAAAAGAAGAAGAAGAAGAAGAAGAAGAAGAAGAAGAAGAAGGAAGAAGAAGAAGAAGAAGAAGAAGAAGAAGAGAGAAGAAGAAGAAGAAGAAGAAGAAGAAGAAAGAAAAGAAGAAGAAGAAGAAGAAGAAGAAGAAAGAAGAAGAAGAAGAAGAAGAAGAAGAAGAAGAGAAGAAGAAGAAGAAGAAGAAGAAGAAGAAGAAGAAAGAAGAAGAAGAAGAAGAAGAAGAAGAAGAAGAAGAAGAAGAAGAAGAAGAAGAAGAAAGAAGAAGAAGAAGAAGAAGAAGAAGAAGAAGAAGAAGAAGAAGAAGAAGAAGAAGAAGAAGAAGAAGAAGAAAGAAGAAGAAGAAGAAGAAAGAGAAGAAGAAGAAGAGAAGAAGAAGAAGAAGAGAAGAAGAAGAAGAAGAAGAAGAAGAAGAAGAAGAAGAAGAAGAAGAAGAGAAGAAGAGAAGAAGAAGAAAGAAGAAGAAGAAGAAGAAGAAGAAGAAGAAGAAGAAGAAGAAGAAGAAGAAGAAAAAGAAGAAGAAGAAGAAGAAGAAGAGGAAGAAAGCTCAAGTTCCATCTCATCCTCATGATGTTCCATCAATACAATCTCCTTCTCATTCGTTGACGATGTCAAAACTGCCCCGAAGTCTCGTCACCCTGCAGTTTGACACCAGATGTCCTACATCGACTGCTGGTGAAAATGCCTCGGCCAATCCCAAAGACAACAGCACATTGCGATACACTTAAATTTCTACACACCTAAATTTCGGTTTGCCATCGTGTATTAAAACTGAAGATTAACTCGTGATTACTACTTCTCCATAACAGCATTAGTAACGGGGATTAAACCAATTTTGATAGATTAGCGTGTATGATTAATTATAACACATAATAAGGTTATAACACACTTGAAATCCCACAATAAGTGTATGGTATTGATGATGAAATCCAGCTCTAATAATATAATATAATAAAATATAATACAATATAAGACCATGAACAGCCATGCCCCCCGGCTGTTACAGTATGACTTCAATCGGCTTTAAGTAAGATTAAATTGTTTTTGTTATTAATGGTTATACGGCACTTGCAACACATTTAGGTTATATCAGCGCCAGTAAAAAGGAAGAAAATGGGATAGTAAAAAGTTCTAGTATAACAATTAAAGCACCCAAGAAAAAGTAAGACATAGGGGAACTAACTGGGAACAAATAGGGATCAGATGTTGATTCCAAGAGCGTACCACCAATGTACTTAGTTTGAGATCACCTATACGTCTCATCCGGATACAAGCACAAAATCCAACAAAGAGGAATACACTCAAATATTTACATTATACATTCAAAATAACAAATATAATAATACATAACAGAGAGATGATTTACCAGGATAAAAATATCATCTCCCAAAACAATAACTATGCATTTGACTGTTTCCCTCCCAGCTAGAACTCAGGCCAGGGCCAGGACAAAACCAAATAATCTCATTCCAAGACAAAGACAGAAAGCATGTTGGAAAACAGATAAAACAGATTAGATTAAAATTTAATTTAATTTAAAAATTAAAATTAAAAATTAAAATTCACTTTATTCATCCCATAGTGAAATGTTTTTTTCTCTAGGGTCTATTCCAAGGGAACACTGGAATAACCCAGGCGTCAGCCGCAGTGCAATGCCGCAAATTGAGCTAGGGCGAGGTGACTTGCTCAAGGCCGCACAGGGCAGCAGCGGCGGGTGATCGAACTCGGTACCTTTCGGGTACGAAGCAAAGACCGTACCGCTGAGCCACGCTGCCCCCAGCGTTCCAATTGTATGTGTTTTGTTTTTGTTTTTTGTTGTTTTTTTTTTTTGTTTTGTTTTGTTTTGTTTTTAAAAGTTGGTTTGGGATTGTTTGTCTTTTATGGGGGGGGGGGGGGGGGGGGGGGTTGTTTCGTTTTACATTTTGTTTGTTTTTTTGGTATTATTATTTGATTTTGGCTTCTTTTTTTTTGTTTTTTTTTTTTGTTTTTTGTTGTTTTTTTTTTGGGGGGGGGGGGGGGATAAAGGGGGGTCTTTTGTTTTGCGTTGTTTTGTTTTTGTTTTGTTTTTTTGCTGTTATTCTTTTTGTTTTTGTTTTTGTTTTTGTTTTTTTTTTTTTGTTTTGTATTTTTCTTTTTGGGGGGAAGGGTGGGGGATATTTTGTTTTGTTTTGTTTTTTCTAAATGCATGGCCAATCGTCCTAAAAGTGTATTATGTCGGCGTGTGGAAAAAAAACCCAAATTTTTTTCTTTTTTTTTTTAAATGGAAAATTGAATTTTAAGTCAAAATCGGTAAATATGAGTGAAATAAAATATCTACTATAATTAAAGAATGATTGCCATTTAATTTCATGAATGGCAAAATAGTTAGTTAAATATTTTGTGATTGGAATTTTTTAATACAAACTCAATTTTCATTTCACAACAAAAAAAAAAAAAAAAACAACAAAAATAAATAAAAAACAAACAAAACAAAACAACAAAAAAAAAAGAAAGAAAGAAAAGAAAGAAAGAAGAAAGAAAGAAAGAAAGAAAAGAAAGAAAAGAAAGAAAAGAAAGAAAGAAAGAAGAGAAAAGAAAGAAGAAAACGATAAAAAAGACCAAACAATGGAAAGTAGGTCACCCAAACATATTACTTTTTGAAATGGTTGGTCACTAATCACGTTCACAAATTAACCCTGGACAGTTACTGACGGGCGGGATTTCATTTCATTCAAGCCTGACATAATAATTTATCAATGTACTATCGGGAACAACAGTGGGCTGGCTGGATGGATGAATGGATGGCTGGCTGGCTGGATGGATGAATGGATGGCTGGCTGGCTGGCTGCCTGTGGGCTGGCTGGCTGCCTGGCTGGCTGGATGGCTGGTTGGATGGCTGGCTGGATGGATAGATGAATGGATGGCTGGCTGGCTGGCTGCCTGTGGGCTGGCTGGCTGGCTGAATGGCTGGCTGGATGGCTGGCTGGCTGGATGGCTGGCTGGATGGATGGATGAATGGATGAATGGATGGCTGGCTGGCTGGCTGGCTGCCTGTGGGCTGGCTGGCTGGCTGCCTGGCTGGCTGAATGGCTGGCTGGATGGCTGGCTGGCTGGATGGATGAATGGATGGCTGGCTGGCTGGATGGATGAATGGATGGCTGGCTGGCTGGCTGCCTGTGGGCTGGCTGGCTGGCTGGCTGGCTGGCTGGTCAGGCACGTACCCAGTGCCCCTCGGTCTGTGTCCTACATGTCCTCAATGACATTTTAATTGTTTCTGCACTATTTTGTTTGGTATTGTTAAGGTTTCTTCGTTAAAATATACTTTTCTTGTGTTTAAAAAAAGAGTGTTATTTTTATTTTTTTGGTATTTTGTGTGCTGTTTGCCTTTTGTTGGGTTTTTGTTTGTTTTGTTTTTTTTGTTTTTTTTTTGTTTTGTTTTTTTTTTTTTGTTTTTTTTTTTTTTTTTTTTTGGGGGGGGGGGGGTTTCGGGTTTTTTTGTTTGTTTTTCTTTTAAGTTCCGATTGTCATAACATACCAAATAATTGTAGTCCGTAGATTAGTGTGACATAGGCCGATGTTTTCCATTAAAAAAACAAAAACTATAGATATAAATAAATATAAGGAGTTACTCAATTACACGACATCCAATTGATGCTTTGCGCTTAGCCAAAATGCTCATAACATTCGCCAGCCAGAAATGACGTCCCAACACAATTTAATCGGTCAATAAGGCAAACGTTACCTGGCCGAAAATATACCTTAATAAATAAAAGAAAGTTGTTTTGTCAATGTATGGTCAGAGAGGTCAATGTGCTCTGATTTTCACGCCACA
>NC_088362.1:25100746-25105746 GCF_034508935.2 Berghia stephanieae | reverse complement strand
TGAGTGACAGCCACAATGTAACGGTACCGATAACCATCACTAAGGTATTCAACAGATAAATATAAAGAGATTTCATTTTTTTTTTTAAGCTGAGTTTTCATATAGCGCGGGATGGGGGAGGGGGGGGGGGGGATAGCTGAGTTGGTAAAGCAATCGCTTCACACGCAAAGGGCCCAAGATCGATCTCTGGGGCAGTCGAGATTAATTTTCGGGCCCCCATTGTACACCCAGTAGTAAAAGGGTCTGTTCGATCTGGTAGAAAGTACTTTGCGATAGACTATCGTCCTATCCAAAGGGTAGCGGGTAATTGCTATTGTCCAGTTCACGCTATAGAAACCGGGATAAACTCCGGCTCCGTGGGCCTCATGGTTCTGAAGGACGACTTTTATATATAGTGCAATAACTAAAAGTGCTCAAAGCGCTTTACAAGGTGTCTCAAACCAGCACGTATCTTGTAGGACGGTACAAGAAGACTAGTAAGGCGATATTACAATTATTTTCTTTAGACAGAGTTAACGTTGATACCAGCCGAATACCCATTTTACACCTGAATCCGGTGATAGAATAATTTAAGTAAAAACCCTTTTCCGAGGAGTCAACTTTGCGATTCCAGCCCACACCCCAACCCAAAGAGGGGCTCGAATCAAGGACCTAAGGATCAAAAGCGGAGTGTTATTCCACTAGACCATAAAGTCGCATCACCACCAAGTTGAACCTGGGACCTCAAGAAGTCAGGGAGAGAAGGCTCTAGTAAGACTAGGACATGGTTAGAAGCGATCTTTTTTTTGGGGATCGTGTATAGCTCATATGGTAGAGTCACGCTCTACCCGGCCAGGCGGAGTTGTCGTACCAGTAAGGTCGCTGGTTCGAGCCCCCTAGCCGCAGCGAAATTTTTATTCTCTATTGTCTTATGGCACTTTCCTACTCACTTCATTTCTTGTTGTTTTCACCATCAAGGAAACACGGCTATGTGGTCTTGTGGTATGACACTCTCTTTTTGGATCGGAAGGTCCTGGGTTCGAGCCTCGCTCGGCGCATAGTTGAGTCCTTGGAAAAGCCTCTTTACTCACATTCTCTCACCGTACTCATGTGTAAAATGAGTACCTGGCAATTAACAGCGTTGTCTCTGTCGGAAAAAAAAATGCAATATCGCCTAGCAGGCGTCATGTCCCGTCCTACATGTTACATGTTGCTGTTGGTCAGGGACCCCTTGTAAACGATTTGAGCACGTTTAGTGGATATTTCGCTATATAAAGGCTCAATTTTTAAATACTTTATTAGACCATAACGCAGACTCACCATCAAGCAAACATTTCTTACTAAGCCCATCATAAAAGATGCATAATAATCAGTGTGCAGAATGGGTGAGAGTAATCGTGGAAAATCGATACTTCTCATAAAACCAAGTATGTATGAACGCCCTGCACAAATTGATAGTCGATTCATTAATTCATCGTCAACCCGAGGGTCAAGGTCGTAAAAGATAGACACAGGCACAAGTCGTCGAATATAACGTTTCTATTTGGAGGCAAATGTATTTCCGTTATTGATTCTCGCGATTAACAAGTTAACGTTCAGTGCTTCTGAAAAGATACGAATGTTAACATTTGGGCAGAAAACTCGGCCTTCAAATATCGATCGATTTAATTTAAATGACCCTCGTCTTGGCACAAATATTCTCCTTTTGAGGGTTTTTACCAAGATGAGGGTCATTTTAAATCGATCGATATTTGAAGGACGAGTTTTCTGGTCAAATGCAAAATGTTAAAACACGTGCAATTTCCATAGTGCGGCGGTTAACGGGTTAAATGATCTTTATGAAAGGTAGATATTTATGAAGTAAAGATTCAGATAACTCCTATATAATAATGCTATGACGTGAACAGTTTGCTTTCAACATGGATTAATTACAAAGGTCAATATACACTTACATACACCCCCCCCCCCCCCCAACCCCTCCACCCACACATATAATACACCAACGACACCAACGTTAAAGCGGAAATACTTTATTTTTTCAGTGTCGAAAGAGTGTGGACAAAGAATATATCATCTTTTTTTTTTTAATAAGCTAATTCCGCTACCATGTTGGTTTTCAACCGTAGGCGTCAGTTTTTGGGGGGTATTTTTTAGTATATCCTGAATTATTTAACCCAGAAAAAAAAAAAAAAAACAAATTATTTGCACAGCATCTCAGAATGACTTAACATCGATGTCTCGCTTTGAGGGAGGTGGGGGGGGGGGGGGGTGGAACATTACAGAATGAATCTTTTGACACAGCTTCCGAAATAAGAAACACAGACCAAATAGACGGAGAAGAGAGAGAGAGAGAGAGAGAGAGAGAGAGAGAGAGAGAGAGAGAGAGAGAGAGAGAGAGAGAGAGAGAGAGAGAGAGAGAGAGAAAGGAGAGAGAGAGGAAGAGAAGAAAGAGAGAGAAGAGAGAGAGAGAGAGAGAGAGAGAGAGAGGAGAGAGAGAGAGAGAGAGAGAGAGAGACTAGTCCAACAAAACAGGAAGTCCAACTTACCTCATTTCCTGGTATAAACGTACATGGTCCACTGTAATAGCTTGTGGTATCTTTAATTTATTGTGTCCACGCTCCTGGAATGGAAAAAAGAACGGAAGAAATGAGAGGAACAGGCCTTTGGAATTTGGGGAAAACTTTCTCATATTAACTCACTCAATCCGAGAGAATGTTAGTACTTTGTTTTACATTTTTTTAAAAATTGAGCTTTCATAAAGTGCAATATATAAATAGTTATTACCGTGGATGAATTATTATGAAAACGATGGCTACGATTAGTGCCGGGTTATTCAATCAACATAGTGTTGTCATCTTGGAGAATTACGTCAGTTATCGAATATTTTACCAAAACTATGAAAATTCAATGATTATATTTTACTCAAAAACTTATATTTAAAAAGAAACAGTTGTTTTTTTTTTTGTTTTTGTTTTTTTATTTTTTTTATTTTTTTTTTTTTTGTTGTTTTTTTTTTTTTTTGGGGGGGGGGTTGTTTGTTTGTTTTTGTTGGTTGTTTTTGTTTTTGTTTTGTTTTGTTTTGTTTGTTTTGGGGCTTTTTTTTTTTTTTTGGGGGGGGGGGGGGGGGGGTTGGTATGTGTGTTTTGGTTTGTTACTTTTTGATTTTGTTTTTGGTGTCTATCAATGAAGCAATCAGCCCCACACATCCTGAGTATCGCTCACAATTTTATCACAGGCAATTGAAAATAAATGGATAAATAAACGCTTCAACAGTCGTAACGTCACTTCCCTCGTAATGACGCATGGTAACTTAGTAACTGGCTCTAAACTATCGGAACAGTGGCGGACGCCCTTATCACATATTTCTCCGACGAGCATAAAAGCGTATCCAGAGGGTAAAAAAACCCATTAAAAATCTGATCATGTTTTGACTTTTACACATTCTGATCACAAGACATAAGAAAAGTTCTAGCCAGCATGAAGAATAAAAAGTACCGATTTTCTTTGTTTAGAACCACGATGGCCGCCATTGCTGGGCGACGTGGCATCAGACTATTGAATCCAATACTCCTCAACAGTCGTAACGTCACTTCCTTCCTAATGACGCATGGTAACCTAGTAACACTGGCTCTAAACTATCGGAACAATGGCGGACGCCCGTATGAAATATTTCCCCGGCGAGCATAAAGCGTATTCAGAGGAAAAAAACCTAAATTTGATCATGTTTTGACTTTTACACATTCTGATCACAAGCCATATGAAAAGTTCTAACAAGCATGAAGAATAAAAAGTAATTATTTTCTTTGTTTAGAACCAAGATGGCCGCCGTTGCCGGGCGGCGTGACATCAGACTACTGAATCCAATTCCTTCAACAGTGTATCAAAATACTGTGATAAATCAACAGTGGGACTGATCTATAGATAGTATGCGATTAGCTAAGAAACTCACAACATTCTATCCGAAAGTATAACGGACCAACACACAAAACTATGTGTAACCTTAAACGTTTATAGTCTGGTTAATACAGCTTAGTGAGAACTACTCATAAAACATATATATATATATATATATATATATATATATATATATATATATATATATATATATATATATATATATATATATATGATATGTCTGTTTGGCATGTGCTTAAGGTAGCTTTGGATTTAAGGGATGTTTTCCAGGTGACTGGATATAAATAATCAAGGGGACGGAACGGATTAAATGACAGGATATTTTCTGTTTGGATAACAAAAAATAAAATAAAAATTTAAAAAAAATAAAAAATATGATTCCCTTTATTCATCCCATAGGGGGAAATTTGTCTCTCGGGTCTATTCCAAGATAAGACTGGAATAACCCAGGCGTTATCCGCAGTGAAGAGCCGCAAATTGAGCTAGTGCGAGGTGACTTGCTCAAAACCTTACAGTGCAGCGGCGGGTGATCGAACTCGGGTACGAAGCAAAGACCGTACCGACGAGCCACGCTGCCCCTAATGCTTCGTATAGCTCAAACCATCAATTCTTCTTATGGCTAAAAAAGTGAACTCACACTGCATTCACTTTGTGAACAACAAAACAAATAACACAAATGATCGAAATTTTAATGAAATCCGATGTTGGCAAAAAATAATTATTATGACATTCAGATAAAGAATCTCTCACATTTATTACAACCAGCGTAACAGGTGGCTCTGTTATTATTCCAATAAGTCGCCTATGCATTGTATACACATATTTCGATGCACCCTTCATTGCATACATCATGTTTTGCTACAACAAAAAACAAAAAAACAAAAAAAAACCAACAACAATAAAATATAAAAAAAACAGAAAAAGAAAAAGAAAAAAGAAAAGGAAAAGAAAAAAAAAACTAGGAAAAGAAAAGAAAAAACAAACGCACATGAAGGCAATTTTACAATAAATGGATATTGCGTTTAGTAGATATTGCGCTATATAGACGCTAAAGGTATTACTGGGAAATGATCTCCTCTGGCGATGCAATTAATTATTATCACAGT
>NC_088362.1:25053246-25095746 GCF_034508935.2 Berghia stephanieae | reverse complement strand
TGAGAAAGGCGTCCCGTCCCGTATCGATGCCAACAAAACACGATGTTTTTGTTATTGTTCCTACCAGTTCAAATCAGACACACGAGACTTGTAGCGTGTTGCATCATCCTGACGACCTTTCTCTTCCGATAATGTTCATCAGAATGTCATGTGTGATGTAGGTAACCCACTTCGCCCAAAACAAAACAGGCAGCGAGCACAGCATTTTTAATATTCTCGTCTAGCGTTTATATGGCGATGCACTCAACGACCTGGGCTGTCTGGAATAGTGCTCAAAACACTCGACAACTCGTTCGAGTATTTATGGTTTATATCCACGTTTCAAAAAACTGAAAGTGATGGTGCAGGCACTTGTGTTGATAATGATAATAACAAGAAATGAAGCGAGTAGGAAAGTGGCAGGTCGCGGGTTCGAGCCCCCATCGTCGCCGAAAAGTTTTTATTTTCTGGTGTCTTCTGGCACTCTCCTACTAACTTCATTTCTTGTTATATTAGTTATATTCAAAACACTGAATCGGCAAAATATCAAGGAATACAAAAATTGTAACAAATAATCAATTTTAAAGCGACACAAGCAGCTCTTACTAATTAACTTGTGGACTTTAAAAACTTGAATAAAAATGAACATAACCGCTTCAAAAAAAAAAAAAAATACACACAAATAAAATATTTAAAAAATTAAAAAAGAACAAAATACTTAAACAGGGAACGTTTCGGCTAAAAGCCTTTCAACAAACAAGAAAAATAATGAAAACTATTTTGTCCATTTTTGAAGCTGTTCGTTTTTGTTGTTGTTTGTAAGCGTTTTACGACGCTTATTGTGACAGACAAATTTAGGTCATATCATCGCCAGTAAAAAGAGAGAAACGCGGATAGTCAAAGTAAATTTATAGTAAAAACGCAAAGAAAAAGTAAGGCACGGTTGACTGGTCAAAAAGGGAACAAATTATGTAGATTCGTGTGCATTTAGTCTGAGATCACCTAAAAGCCTCATCCGGACACCAGCACATGATCCCACCGATCAAAACTGGAACAATAAATGTAGAGATTCTTGTGCATTTAGTTTGAGATCACCTAAAACTCTCATAAAGACACCAGCACATGATCCCACCGAAAGGAATTAACTCAAATTGTAACAAAATATATTTTTTAAATGTTTTATGTATTGCGTAGTACATAAATGGGAGATGTTTACAACAAGAAAACACCCCCAGAAATATCATCTCCCAAAACTAATACTGTACATAATATGACAGTTTCCCCCTCGGGTCAAGGATTCCAGTCAGGGCCAGGACAAAAACAAGTAATCTCTATCTAGACAAAGACAAAGAAGAACGTGGAAATTGAAATTTATAGAGCTTATTTTAAAAATGGAGCTTTCATATAGCGCAATATACATTAAACGTGTTCAAAGCGCTTTACATAGGGTCCTGACCAACAGCAACATGTATCATGTAGAACGAGACATGACGCCAGTTAGGCAATATTACAAAAAAAAATTCCGACAGACACAACGCTGTTAACGGCCAGGTACTCATTTTACACCTGAGTACGGCGAGAGAATGTGAGTAAAGAGCCTTTTCCAGGGAATCAACTATTCGCCGAGCGAGGCTCGAACCCAGGACCTTCTGATCCGAAAGCGAGTGTCATACCACTAGACCAGAGAGAGAGAGAGAGAGAGAGAGAGAGAGAGAGAGAGAGAGAGAGAGAGAGAGAGAGAGAGAGAGAGAGAGAGAGAGAGAGAGAGAGAGAGAAATAAGTAGATAAAGGAGGAGACAAGCAGAATTGAAGCGCCATTATCGTAGGTACACACCTGGTGAATTAGGAGCGAACAATTCATGCCACTGACACAGTTTATCATTTCAAAGGAAAGTGGAATCAAACGTGAAAGGAAAAGAACCTCTGAATGGTTCCCATTACTACACAGATGTAAATGTTGCTACTCGGAGCTCGAAGAAATAAATAATGATGTGAAATTGAATGTTAGCTTCAATTTAAATACAAAAACAGATCAAATGAACGTTTCGAGTTTCCCTTTTATCAAGAAAACAGGATGAATGAAACACCACATCTGTTTTTGTAATTAAATTGAAACTTAAATTCAATGTCACATTATTATTTATTACTACACAGTCGCACTCTGAAAGGGCACGTATTTAGCATTTGGCCCAGAAAACTCGTCCTTTAAATATCGACCGATCGATGAAAATGAGCCTTGTCTTGCCAATAACTTCCAGAACTAGGACTTTGGTACATTCATTGCGCCGCTCAGTCTCGGCTGGTGCAAGATTTGTTCAATGATGTTGATGCTGCTGTTGTTAGCTAATGTTATTGTTTTTGACGTCGTTATTGCTGTTGTTGTTGTTGTTGTTGTTGTTGTTGTTGTTGTTGTTGTTGGTGTTGTTCTTGTTAATGATGATGGTGATAATGATGATGATGATGATGATGATGATGATGATGATGATGATGATGATGATGATGATGATGATGATGATTGTCACAGTAAAGGTTGTTCACAATTATCTTATTAAATTTTATTTTATTAAGAACTGAATTCATCTCACTCCAGTTATATTTCGGTAGGCTTAGATAAACTTTACCTTCTAATATTAGATCGTCTTTCCTTTTATAGCCTTCCCTCGAATTAATTTCTAATTAGTGAATACTTTTCGTTCTACATTCTGTCACGTAGCCATTTATTATAAAAGCTGATAGGTCTAACACTCTACACTCACTTTCTCTCCACAATCTATGCCGGACGGCCAGTCGCTCTATTCCTATATATATACTGGAAGATTTTTATCTTTTGGGACTTTGTAGATATTATATCTACACCATTAAGACGCCGGAGCTTTTAACTTTGATTGTATAATCTTCAAGGATCAAACCCCAAGCCCGCTGTCAAAGGACTACACAATAACTTCTTACCAATTGCCTGGAAGTGGAATTTTACGAGTCCGATCCTGTTATCAGAGGAATAGATCATCCAAGCCCATCAACTGCCTGGAAACGTAAACTTATGAACCTGACATATTATCATAAGTTACGTAAAATATTCATATCTCTATTTGTAACTGCCACGATCACTGTTATCTCTTTTAATTAAATTCCATCATTATTTTTATTTCATTGTAAACAAATCGTTAATTGTTTTTCATTTATAGTAACTAGTAAATTCTGGGGCCTCATTCTACATATATCTTTATGCATAGTCGAGTAGCTCTTTACTCACTTGAGACCATGACAATGATGATGATGATGGTGGTGGTGGTGATGATGATGATGATGGTGGTGGTGGTGGTGGTGGTGATGATGATGATGATGATGATGATGGTGGTGGTGGTGGTGATGATGATGATGATGGTGGTGGTGGTGGTGGTGGTGATGATGATGATGATGATGGTGGTGGTGGTGGTGATGATGATGATGATGGTGGTGGTGGTGGTGATGATGATGATGATGGTGGTGGTGGTGGTGGTGGTGATGATGATGATGATGATGGTGGTGGTGGTGGTGGTGGTGGTGGTGATGATGATGATGATGGTGGTGGTGGTGGTGATGATGATGATGGTGGTGGTGGTGGTGGTGGTGGTGATGATGATGATGATGATGGTGGTGGTGGTGGTGGTGGTGATGATGATGATGGTGGTGGTGGTGGTGATGATGATGATGATGGTGGTGGTGGTGGTGGTGGTGATGATGATGATGATGGTGGTGGTGGTGGTGGTGGTGATGATGATGATGATGATTATGCTCTAAATGTTGATGTTATTGGGTTTTGTTTTTTGTTTTTGTTTGTTTGTTTTGGGGGGGGGGGGTTGTTTTGTTTTGTTTTGTTTTGATGTTGCTGCTGCTGCCACTGTTATTGTTGCTGTTGACATCATAAATACTGATATTGTTGTTGTAGTATGGCAAGAGAAGAAGCAAAAGTATCAAAACAACAAAAGCAGTGGTGGCGGAAGCGGAGATTAAAGTCACGTGATACCAATCTTCAATGACAATGTGATGAGGAAGAAACTATAATTTTCTTCTAAGAATTAAACTCTTATCATTATTCCACCCCTTTCCCTAAATAGTAACGCGTAATGATATCATGTTTACAATAATAATTTGTGACGTCAGATTATCAAACGTTAAATTTCACTGAAAATCAGATTCTTTAGAAAGAAGTATCATTTAAATGTTTTTGAAGATGTCTTTTATTCAAAGATGACGAAATAGGAATCGATTGAGGGGTAGAATAAATTATTTCTTACACTCTTGCATTTTGGAATTCGAACTTCGTTTCCCAACGCCCACTCGCAAGCTCGTGCAGCGGTTGGGGACACATCCGGAAATCCAAAACGCAAAAGAGTGTAAGATAAGAATCATATTATAATATTAAGTTTTTATAATAACATTAGGCCTAGTATATCTAAACGCTTTCTTTTCACTGTTATTTTTTATAGGATCATATAATAACAAAATAATGCGTAAATTCTAGTGCCCCTTTTACCTAGACGTCTAAAGATTTTCTATCCATCCTTGTTTTTATACTGTTGAATCTAAATTTAGTCTATTCATCTTTGTCTTTATAGTATCACATCAAAACACATCTAGCTATTCAGATTTTGTGATTCCATTCGACCATAACATGATATAGGCACCTATGTCTATTCTGTTTTGTAACCAATGACGCTTTCAGTGTACTTATTATGGTGTCGTGAAGCAGACCAAAGAATTCCTTCGATCAAGCCTAAAGAGCCTCTATGCAAGTAAAAGATACTATCTGCTTTAACTTTAACAAGAGCATTTATGTGGCGCAATATCCACTAAACGTGCTCAAAGCACTTTACAGAAACACTTTACATGTAGGACGCGACATGACGCCTGTTACGCGATATTACAATGTTTGCGGACAGGGACAATTCTGTGGTCAGGAACTAATTTTTCACCTGATTATGGTGAGAGAATGTGAGTAATGAGCCTTTTCAAAGGACTCAACTATGCGCCGCTCAGAGCGGGTCTCGAATCCTGGACCTTCCCATCCAGAGGCGAGAGTCATGCCACTGGACCACATAGCAGCACAGATCAGATACGCAGGGGGAGGGGGGAGGGGTCTGTGGAGTGAATGGGAGCGATCTATATTTAGGTTTTCGTCCAACCGAGTCAACCATCATATGATTTGTTATTAACATATTGAAAATGAAAGCTGATGCCAGACTTCATAATTTTAAGGATTTTAAGGGTTAGTTAACCCTTATGAAGGTGACTTGTTGTTTTATAAAGTTAACTATAGCGACTACCATTTTTATCTCTTAAAAACTACGATTTTTTAAAGGTTCCAGCAGGCATGTCTGCCTCCACTCCAACGTCAATCCATACAACGTGCAGTCCTTCAGAGCCACTCGGCTCATAGAGCCGGAGTTTATCCCGGTTTCTATAACGTGAAACGGACAATAGCAATGATTCGCTACCCTTCGGATAGAACGCTAGTCTATCGCAAAGTACTTTCCGCCAGATCTACCAGACCCAGCTACTCAATCACTGCTGGGTGGATGGGAGGTCAGAAAAAAAAAATCTCGACTTCACCCGGGATCGATCTTGGTCCCTTTGCGTGTGAGGCGAGTGCTCTACCAACTGAGCAATTGGGGCCGAATACAAAGTGTATATGAGAATAAATAACGCATTCCCACGGGACTAACCTACCACCATCATTTATTACAAAACAACATGGAGGACACCAACGCTGCACCAATGGCATCCCGTCACGATAAAATGCCATCGATGAAACATCGGAGGAGAAAATGGCTGCCTCAGCAGAATGAATCAATTCCAAATTCCGACATGCCCGGTTCCCGTCTCATTACCGGAAATACCAGTCGACTTCCTGTGTCGTTGGCGCCAAGAGATGGAATTGATTGACTGATAGAGATCACCTCTGGGAGGAACCCATCCAATATATGTGTCATGTGCCAATGATAACAATACACATTGTCAAGGTGTGTAGTGTTCACAAGTCCCCAGCGTGTCTACCACCGTGATTGAATGATTGTTTGCACCGCGATGCCCATCAGCAAAGAAAAAAAATTAATTAATAATATAATAATATATAATAATAATAATAATAATAATAATAATAATATAATAATAATATATAATAATAATAATAATAATATTAATTTATATTAAATGTTTTTATTCATCTTAACAACGCCACTACCACATTATCTCATTCGTCTATAGTGTTTCATTCATCCTGTTTTGTTGATAAAGGGGAAACCCGGAACGTCCATTTGATCTGTTTTCGTATTGTAGATTGAAGCTTACATTCAATTTCACATTGTTATTTTGTTTGTGACGGTTTGGTAATTCACCCTGAGCTGCCAACTTTAAATTTCAAATATTCGTCGTTTCCAGGGGAAAAATAGAAACATTCACTACAAATAATTCTAGAAATAAACAATTTGATTTCAGCATGGGATCCAAAAATGATTTAAAGTCTTGAATATAGCTTCTAAGGAACTAGACTTTCCTTTTCAACAAGATTTATTGAGTCAAAGAGACCTATGCAGCTCTGTAGCTGGAGCCAAAAAAATCGTATTTCTACGACTTTTTCGTAGCATTAGGCAGGTCTGCTTCACCGAGTCTGGAATTAGTTTTGGCGTAAACAACTTAAATTAAATTAAATTCAGCTTTTATATAGTGCATTATCTACTAAACGTGCTCAAAGCGCTTTACAAGTGGTCCCTGGCTAACAGCAACATTTAACATTTAAGACGGGACATGACGCCTGTTAGGCGATGTTATATTTTTTTCGGGAAGAGACAACGCTGTTAACGGCCAGGTACTCATTTTACACCTGAGTGCGGTGAGAGAATGTGAGTAAATAGCATTCTCCAAGGACTCAACTATGCGCCGAGCGAGGCTCGAACCCAGGACCTTCCGATCCGAAAGCGAGTGACATACCACAAGACCACACAGCCGCACATTTGAAAATAGCAAACAATAAAGAGAAACAATAAACTGATACCTTTTCCGGCTTAGACAACTGTACTATAATATTATGATAATATTTGAACAGAGCGGAAGCAATTTACCACTCGTAACATTATGGGTGTAAAGAGAGGAACAAAATATTGATAGGAACCCGCCCCTGCCCTCTGCTATGTTTTTGTATGTGTGTCCGTGTGTATGTTTGTGGGAGTGAGTTTGTGAATTTACGCATGTATCCATCAATCTATCCAACCACCCGTTCATCCATCCACATAAAATCGTACGTGCGTTCGACCAAGTACGCGCCTGTGCGTGTGCACACATCCATGCATATATACAACATAATCGAAACCTACTTGTAGAATATAACATACATGTTATAATATATAACACGACAAATGAGGCAGAACGTGAGTGATGTGTTTGTCACACCAGGGGGGTCCTTTGTGTTTATCTACTCACTCGTAACCAGGGTTTTATTAAACTAAACTAGAGCTTTGGTATAGCGCAATATCCACTAAATGTGCTCAAAGCGCTTTATAAAGGGTCCCTGACCAACAGCAACACGTAACATGTAGAACGAGACATGACGCATGTTGGGCGATATTACAATTTGGTTTTCCGACAGTGACAACGTTGTTGACGGCCATGTATTCATTTCACACCTGAATACGGTGAGAGAATGTGAGTAAAGAGTCTTTTCCAAGGACTCATCTATGCGCCGGGCGAGGCTCGAACCCAGGACCTTCCGATCCGAAAGCCAGTGTCATACTCGTACCTCTAGACCACATAGCCGTACAAATGGTTTTATTACAATACACGTCATAAAATACAGGCCTGTCTATTGAACCTCTTAAAATTCGTAATTTTTGAGAGATAAAAATTGTAGAAAAATCAACAATTTACTCACATGATTTTAAAAACATTTCAAAAATCCTTATAATTTTGTATTCTGACATCAACTTTCATTTCCAATAAATTTTAATGACAAGAAATCATGAAGTTCTGAACTTTTCTGGATTTTTCGCAAATATTGGCAGGTTTGTAATGCATGTAAATCGATGCAGCCAATGAAGATTGCCTCCTGTCCTCCGGAGTCCCTGCATTAACATTCTGAATATTATGACCAACCGCCTCAAATCGGCACTTTTGACGGGGTGGAATTCGTAATGAAATTTTAATTTAACGTTAAAAATTATCAAAAATGTGATTTATATTATTTTATTTTTCATTTTGGATTTTTTTTTGTTTAAAAAGTGTTTGTTGTTGGTTTCTTCTTTGTTATTGTTTTGATTGGGTTTGTTTTTTGTTTTGTTTTTTTTTTTTGGGGGGGGGGGGGTTTGGTTGTTTTTTTGTTTGTTTTTTTTTTTTTTGTCTTTTTTTTTTTTGGGGGGGGGGGGGAAGGGGGTTGGTTTTATTCTAGGGTACTGTTAACATACGTTTGTTTGTTTATTTGTTTGTCGTAACTATTTGCTTGAGATTTGCTAGTCAAAAACAACTGAACATTTGACTGAATTTCATACATGGATAAAGAATAATGTTATTCCACAAGTGGTACGTCTGATAAAAACAACAACATTGATGACATCAAAACTGATACCGTAGTTATATTTTTTTTTTTAACCCCATTTCTATTTCCAGAGGTAGGAAGATGTTAGGTATACGATATGATTTCATAACTTGCCCTGTGTCAAGTACCCTCCTATTGGTTGATAAGTCACAATAAGTCAAAGATAACACAATTTATTTATCAAAGTGACATAAAACACTTTTCTTCACCTCATAATCTGTGCAGCATTGCTCTAGTTGCATCAACATACCATCTTTATCAAATGTAAATGTTGCTGCTCGAAGCTCGAAGAAATAAATAACGATGTGAAATTGAATGTAAGCTTCAATTTAATAGACGAAAACAGATAAAATGGACGTTTCGGGATTCCCCCTTTCTCAAAAAAAACAGGATGAATGACGACAGACGAATGAGATAATGTGGTAGTGGCGTTGTTAAGAGAGGAATAAACAAAAACATTTGATGTCTGAAGTGTTTCATTCATCCTGTTTTGTTGATAAAGGGAAAACCCGAAACGTCCATTTTATCTCATTTTTAATATTAAATTGAAGCTTACATTCAATTTCACATTGTTATTTACATCTTTATCAACAGAATATGAAAAAACACTGGAAATCCAATGTCGTTACTGTGCCCAATCAAAATGGATGAGAGTAAATTTTAAAAAAGCAATTCTCTACCGCCATAAGACCCATGGAGCTAGAATGCACCCCGGTTTTGTGGTGTTTAATGAACATTATTAACTGCTTGTTACCATTTGGTCAAAATTGCTAGTCTATCACAAGGTACTTTCCACCATATTAGATTGACTCAGCTACCAAAACACTGTTGGGTGGACTGAAGAATCCGATAAAACCTCAACTGAAATTCTCTGAACACATTTATAAAGAGGGGGAGGGGGAGGCAGACACTATCTCAATCATTTGCTATATATAACATGACGTGAACAAAATATAAAAAAACAAGCTAGCATGTCTATGTAATCATATTTACTATCAGTCAAATGAAACTCTTTTCTAGCCATATGGCTTGTGAAGTACAAGTTGGTCTCGAAAAGTAAGGGTAGAAGACATTTATGTCAATGATAAAAGTTGCAAAGGTTTTACTCTCTATTGTTATCTGCACTTCTCTATCCTTTTCATTTCTTGTTATTAAGATTTCATCTTTTGTTTACCACTGGTAAACACAACGTCAATGGCGACAACTTTTTAGAGGACTGTGGAATTCATTATCAGCATCGGAATCCAGCTTTGTACAGCTATTGATCTAGTGGTATGACACTCGTTTTTGGATCGGAAGGTCCTGTGATCGAGCCTCGCTCAGCGCATAGTGGAGTCCTTGGAAAAGGCTCTTTACTCTCATCTCTCACCGTACTCAGGTGTAAAATGAGGACCTAGCTGTTGACAGTGTTGCTACTGTCCAAAAAAAATTAATATCGCATAACAGGCGTCATGTCTCGTTCTACTTGTTACGTGTTGCTGTTGGTCAGGGACCCTTTGTAAAGCACTTTGAGCACGTTTAGTGGATATTGTGCTATATAAAAGCTCAAGTTTTGATGATCTACTTTTGGAGAATGCAAGAAGGAGAGGAAGATTCATTCCTTTCCATCGCAGATGATGAATGAGGACAGGGCATACTATGAGGAAACTGGCCACACAACCAGGTAGGCCCTAAAATGGATCCTCCGGGGGAAAGTGTAAAAGAGGAAGTCTAATAAACACCTGGATGCGTGATGCTACCTTAACGGTGACACAAAGACAATTAGATCTGCCTGAAAAGAATTGGAAAAAAAATAGTGCACGATGGTGTGATTTGGTCGACGGCCTTTACTCCATGAAGTGATGGGCAAGAATGAGAATGGAAGTATCCTCATCACAAATAAATAACAATGTGACATTGAATGTAAGCTTCAATTTAATATATACGAAAACAGATAAAATGGACGTTTCAGGTTTCCCCTTTATCAACAAAACAGAATGAATTAAACACTACAGACGAATGAGATAATGTGACATACATTAAATTGAAGCTTACATTCACTTTCACATTGTTATTTATTTCTTCGAGCTTCGAGCAGCAACATTTACATTTCCTCATCGACAAAGGCAACAGCAAAACATACAAGTTTATGGTTATCAAGCCATTCAGCAATAGTTGATCCATATTTCTGTACAACCTGAACCTGCCATCTAGACATGGCACCCAGCATCACAGCATCAGAAACTCTCTATCAACAGGCCATTTTCCTAGCAACCAATACAAGACACGAGCCAGCAGTCAGACAAGACACGAGCCAGCAGTCAGTTCTTAACCTTAACCAGTTTACTTGCATACTCTGGAAAGACACATATTAAAAAATTTGGCCAAAAAACTTATCCTTCAAAAATCATCCGATTTAAATTAAATGACCCTCATCTTGGCACAATTCTCAAACTTGGGACTTCGCGAAGTGCAGCTATGTGGTCTTGTGGTATGACACTCACCTTTGGATCGGTAGGTCCTGGGATTGAGCGGCACATAGTTGAATCCTTGGAAAGGCTCTTTACTCACATTTTCTCACCATACTCAGGTGTAAAACAAGTACCTGGCCGTTCTGAGTGTTGTCTCTTTCGGATAAAAATGTAATATTGCCCAATGGATGCCATGGTTTGTTCTACATGTTAAATGTTGCTGTTGGATAGGGATCCCTTGTAAAGCGCTTTGAGCATGTTTAATGGATAATGTGCTATATAAAAGCTCACGTTTTTGTTTGTTGTTTTGTTTTTTTATTTTTTGTTTGTTGTTTTTTTTTTTTTTTGGGGGGGGGGTATAGTCAAGCAGCATTAAGCGTGGTCAGAGAATAGATGGGTGAAAATGATTGCTGTATCTAGCCCGTGAATTATATCTTTGGGTTAAAGTGCTTTATGTGGAAGATTTATGTCAATTGACTTTAGTCCCAAACGATCTCTTATATCTGCAACTGTAATTAATTTCATCAAAATAATGACTAACACACACACACACAAACAGAAGAAACTAAAGTTCTGATAATACCACTCACCTTTACTTGTTCCAAGAACGTCTGGAAACGCTCCCTTACATCAATTAACGGGCAGTCAATGGACAGTCTTAAAAATCCAGGCAGCATGCTTTGTAACAAGGAGCCTCTGTCAACTCCTTGAAGAAATCCAGACGAACTGTCTGGCAAGGGGCTACCATACCCGTCCAAGTATTGTTCAAGCAAGTCACCCAAATTATTGAGGGCTTGTTCTCGGGCGTTTGGATCTCGACTGGAAATCGCTGAAAAATACTGCATTGAATATACAACATCTTGGACACGCTGTGAGACATCGGTGTTTATGGTGGGGCTAGCCATTGGAGTACTCTGTTATTTACAATTTAAGTTAAAAATTCACAAAATTTAATTTTAAGAATAACAAAACTCTAAGTAAAACACTTCTTGTTCCTTACGTTAAAGTTAAAACGCTCTTTCCCCTTCCCGCTGACTTAGGAAAACGAACCTTTGCTATAAAATCAATATTTAAGCATCAAACAAGAAACAGCCTGGCAATCAAGCTATTAAAATGCATTACAAATTTAAACGAACGGTATTATATTCAGTTAGCCGGGATTGAGGAATCAGCTGATATCAAGATCAAGTAATCAAATGTGTGTGCTCATGTTGACCTCTCTTCAACTCGATGGCACATTGCATACACGACACATTTACCAAAAAAGATGCACTTGGGATATCCAGCGATCATGCGAAGTATATTAATTAAAAAAACAACAAGAAATATATTAATATTTTACGTGAGATATACAAGTTTCCATAAAACAATGCGGCCTTGAAACAATTTTATGTCAGAAACACTACACTCGCGCAGGGTTGCCAGATTATTTTTCAACAAAATGCCAGGGGAAGACTCAAAAAATGCCTAAACACTCAAAAAAATGCCAAAGTCTGTTGACTCCACCCCCACTAAGAAAACTACTCACTTTGATAGACAATTTACTATCATATCCTGGTGGCTTGCATGTTTTCTTTTCTTTTTTTTTTTTTTCTTTTTTTTTTTTTTTTTTTGAATTATACTAAATTTCCTGTTGGGGTAATTTTTTACCTACTGACTACTAAGTGGAGTGCTAAACCACTACACCACGGTTGAGAAAAGGTGTCATTTGAAGTATAATATACAAGAAAAGAAAATGCCAAATGAAAATGCCAAATGCCAAATGATTTTTCTAATGCCAAACGGTTTTCAAAAATGCCAGATTTTTGGAATCTGGCATTTAAAATGCCAAACTGGCAACCCTGCACTCGCGACACACTCGATAAGCAAGCATGAAGACCGAATCTTACCATTGACCTAGATATGAGGACAACTAGGCAAGACGCATGCGTGACCTCAGAGGTTCATGACCCCAAATTTACACACCCAGTTGTTTACTTAAATATCATGTTTTACACAATTTCGAGCTTCCTAATGTTCTGTTTCAAAATAATTGATTAAAATGTTTCTTATTCATTCAATGACCATATATTTTACCCTGATAGAACTGGATAACTGAAAACTGAAGTCAAGTCGACCTAATTTTTTTTTCAATTTATGAAGGGAGCTAACTCAAATAATTAATTATCATACAGCAGACAGAGTTTTGTAACGGGCCGTGAGGAAACGGGCATGCCGAGTGCCGATACGTTGGGAAAATTGCATTAACCACTCACACTCTTTGCTCACACTTTATCACTAATATCTATAAGCAGTTGTTTTTTTTTAACATTCGTATGCAACTTGATAAACTCAAATTCAGTCTTCTTTTTTTTCTTTCAACTACAATGTCTTACACTACAAAAAATTCTTTATTCTTTTTAATTCCAATTATAAATTCGAGTTTTGGGATCTCAAGGATGTTTTAGATTTTGAAAAATTGCATTTAGAGCCGACGATAACAGACATGGGTTGAATTTACGTGTTTTATTGAGGAGGATGAAATAAAGCAGTGAACAGGGCGAAAAAAAATTACATAATTTTTGTTATCTTAAATTTAAATCGACTTTTCGACATCTAGGGTAAAATGCCTGCCCTGTCGATTAAACGCAAAGATAGATGGACAGGGTTTCTAACTCGGAACCATTCTCATGAGATGGACTTCTTGCCAACTACACTACATTACAGTGACACACAAATATAAAAAATGGGACTGGTGTCGGAGAAAAAACAAAACAACTTAAGCATGAATACAGATCTAGCGCACCATTCACTAAAACGTTCTTAAAGCACATTTCAAGGAGTCCCCAACCAATAGCAACACTTAACATGTAGGAAGACATGACGCCTGTTAGGTGATATTACTTTTTTCTGACAGAGACAACGCTGTTAACGGCTTGATACTCATTTTACACCTGACTACGGTGAGAGAGAGTGAGTAAAGAGCTTTCTCCAAGAATTCACTATGTGCTGATCATAGCGGGACTCAAACCCTGGACCTTCAGGTCCTAAGGCGAGTGTCATACCACTGAACCACATAGCCACACAAAGAATACTTGATACTTGACCTTTTATATAGAGCAATATCCACTAAACGTGCTCAAAACGCTTTACATAGGGTCCCTGACCAACAGCAGTACGTAACATTGTAGAACGAGGCATGTCGCCTGTTAGGCGAAATTACAAAATTTTTTCCCGACAGAGACAACGCTGTTAACGGACAGGTAATCATTTTACACTTGAGTACGGTGAGCAAAGAGTCTTTTCCAAGGACTCAATTATGCGCCGAGCGAGGCTCGAACCCTAGGATCTTCCGATCCGAAAGCGAGTGTCATACCACTAGACCACATAGCCCTGGAGTGAGTGTTCTACCAATTGAGCTATCAGGACCCCCACCCCCACGTAGTGAGCAAAGAATGAACGGAGAAAGAAAAGGAGCAGTATGGTACACCGGCATGGCCCGTGCTTCTTAACTGGTAACAAGTAAATAGATATTCTCTTTATTCATCCCCGAGGGGAAATTTCTCTTTAGGGTATATTCCAAGGGCAGAGTGGAATAACCCAGGCGTCAGCCGCAGTCAGCGTGCAATCCGAGCCAGGGCGATGTGTCTTGCCCAAGGAAGCCACACAGTGCGGCGGGGAGTTGAACACGTACTATTATACCGCCTTGCCACTCTGCCTCGACGTCGAAACCGTGTTCATATATACTTTCGATAAATCCATAACAAGTGTAGACTATGACACAATCACTAAAATGGATCAACTATCCATGCGTTGTGATAGGCTATCCAGGGGCGTGGCTACATTGGTTGGTTTGGTGCCTGGCACCCAGTCCATCTTTTTAAAATGTATTACGGCATTAAAATAATAATAATAATAATAATAATAAAACTGAGAAATGGTATATACTTATTTGAGTAAGTCTTTTCTATAATATTTTTTCTTTTGTATTTACAAATACAGTCATTTTCCTCTGATTCTGGCACCACCCTATACTGTAAGCATGCCACGCCGCTGCTAGCGTCCTGTCTAAAGGAAGCAGGCAATCGTTACCGTCCATTACGTGCGACAGGAAACATTGATAAGCTTTGCTACCAAGGGCTTTATAGCTCTGAAAGCAGGAGCGAACAATACGGCTTCAAGCCCTATCGAAGTCCTTGAATGACTGGTGTATCTGGGCACAAGCCGGGTGGACCTGATAATCAAAGATCTCGAACAGCGCACATCAAAGCCATGACAAATCTTTGACCAGAGAATGACATTCTGAATTAATCCTATGTCACGTGATCCATCGAACCAATCTGATATGATGTCGAATGAATTAAAATAAGGGTAAAATTGAGTTTAAAATCGAAATAGTCAAAATTAGATAACTTTGGGTGTTTTTTTCTTTTGTTTTGTTTTTTGTTCTTGTTTAGTTCGGTCATAACAAATATTGAGATATTGTATTACAATATATATATATATATATATATGTATATATATATATATATATATATATATATATATATATATATATATATATATATATATATATATATATATATGAGCCAAGGTCAAAAGGTGCCCGTCTGATACCAGTGTTAAGAAAATTTGAATTTTACTTAATTATAGGCTGTTTTCATTGGGTTAATGCTTGTAATCAATTGATATTATGAAGAAGAGATAAAATGAGATAGCTCAACATACTCTGTTCAACAGAATATGAAATAAACAACTTGAAAGTGAAATTTGAATGCTGTTTGGCATGTGCTTAAAACGAGGTCAACGCATCACCTTTTTAGAAATCATGTAGAAATTAAATGTGATGTTTTAGCTCACGTGATTGAAATTTGACTAATAGTATAAAGTCAAAATTTACTTTTAAACGCAGTTGCAGTATATTACATATCTGATTAAGTTTCATATAGAGTTCTTAAAAAGTTGGTGTTGCTTGTGACCTTTGGTGTCATCAAACACAGCACAATACTAAGCCTCGACACGAAACTGTAAAGCTCATGTTTAATGTTTATAAAATGTTTAATTATGAGAAAAAAGCATAGATTTACTATCTGAACTCAAATCTTGGAGTTTTTTTTACCGTTTTGCCGATATTGAGGTCTATTGGTTTTGGTGTCATTTGTCACAAGCAACACGGCATGCGTGGACACGTGGAAGTTTGTTTCGTTAAATGGCGATTCGCAATTTTGATCCACCCTTCTTACCAGTCTTTGAAGTGCAGCACTTTCGTTTGCCTTTACAGCGTGGCTCCAGTTAGAAAAGGTAAGTTGAACTTTGGTGTCATCGCTATTTTACATTGTCACAAGCAACACTTGATATTGGATATTACAAAGTGCCACCAAAAAATTATGTTTTCAGCTTTTATTCTATTTACAAATATGATATTATGACATCTCACATAAGACTGTTATTTTGACACGATTAATTATTTCCTTGTAATTCTAATTTTTTATGTTTCAGGGTTGTATCAATCAAGAAAAAGACAAAACTCAAGCTTTCGACGAATCCAGATAAAAGAAGGGTTGTCAAGAAATTTGATTTGATTTACTATTAACACACTAATTTACTACAAACTAGCAGATTTGAGCAGTAGGGCGGATGTTACCGTATGGTTACAAGAATTCATTACCATGGCTGATATTTATCTAGTGTTTGTGTGACTTTTGGTACTTTTTGTGACCATTGGTGTCATTGGTTAAAATGTCACAGGTGACACTTAAGTTTGAAGTTTCTAATATATTTCTGTTTTCATGTTCTTCAAAGCTTGAAATGTCATTGAATTACATTTTAACAGACGATATTACATGTGTTCAGTTGCTATTCTTGATTTATTGTGGCAAAATTGCGTTCTAGTGCCGATTTTGACCAAAGTAATAGCAACAATGGTATTACTAATTTCTACGTATATTTCCAATTTGAAAGTATTTAGTTTCTTAAAATATTATTGAATTTCATTTATAGTAGGTTATTGTGCTTTTTTGACTGAAAATAATGCTATATTATGGACGAAAGTGTGATTTGGTGTTGCTTGTGACATAAGTAATGGTGTCACCGGTCTTATGTCACAAATCACATTCAGATGCTCTAATTTCCATGTATATTTCTATTTTTGAAGTCTTTGGTTTCTGAAATATTATTAAATTCCATATATAACTGTGGTTATTACACTGGTTTGACTGAAATTATTGATATATTGTCGAAATTGCAATTTGGTATTGCTTGTGACATAAGTAATGGTGTCATCGGTCTAATGTCACAAGTGACACAATATCGCTAAATAAGATATGCTTTGGTCACATTATTTCCCAACATTTTATTCCAAACGTTTCTGAACATTGCTGGTAATAAGCATATGCAATATTGTTGTTGTTGTAAATGTACAAACATTTTTATGAAATAATATATTTGCATTCTATGTTGCTTGTGACCGATGACACCAAAAAGCAACATTTTCTCCAATAGTTGGTAATATTATTGTACTATGATTGTTGTTGATTGTGTCCTTTTGTCTATAACTTACTAAATAAAGTTTGATACTCAACAAAAATCATTTGGTTATTGAGTTTTTTGTCTCATTTCGGTGTCACCGGTCACAGGTGACACCAGCAACCTATAGGTATTGTTGACGATATTATGATGCGTTAGACCTTAAAGTTATCTAAAGGGCCTTTGATTCATGAAGTACAGGGTTTTTGCTACATATATAGAAACCTGAATGGACTATTATGTCACTTTTATTTTGAGAAAAAAAATTGGCACCTTTTGACCTTGGCTCATATATATATATATATATATATATATATATATATATATATATATATATATATATATATATATATATATATATATATATATATATATATATATATTATTTAAAATATTTACCACAATGTTTGAGACAGTCTACATTAATGTTTCAGGCTTGATTTGCCATCGTCAGGACTGAGTTGTTTTGTTGACTGTTGTTGTTTCTTGAAGTGGTTCCGGTTTAAAGTTGCTTAACAAGAATTTACGCCGATGGGGACACCTTCCGTAGATCTCATTTTTCATGTTGAGTGTGGCTTCATGAGGTTGTTTGATTATAGTATATTTTTCTTCCAGGCATAAGCTACATTGTTTTGATGTTGGTGTGTATCCTGTTGCTTTAGATAAAATTTTCCATG
This sequence comes from Berghia stephanieae, assembly GCF_034508935.2. Lineage (NCBI taxonomy): Eukaryota > Metazoa > Mollusca > Gastropoda > Nudibranchia > Aeolidiidae > Berghia > Berghia stephanieae. The sequence goes on along the minus strand of NC_088362.1, from coordinate 25,077,570 downwards.
AAATGTTGTGGTCTATTTTGTTGTCTTTTAATTTCCAAATATGTTCGCTGAGTTTTGTGGATGTTTTTTTGTTAGTGTTTCTAAATGTTGAGGTGTGGAGGTTGTATCTTGTTTTGAAATTATTTTCTGTTAGTCCTACATATTTTTCTTGCTTGTTTGTTTTAGTTTCTGTGACTAAGAAACTCACAGAAACTAAAACAAACAAGCAAGAAAAATATGTAGGACTAACAGAAAATAATTTCAAAACAAGATACAACCTCCACACCTCAACATTTAGAAACACTAACAAAAAAACATCCACAAAACTCAGCGAACATATTTGGAAATTAAAAGACAACAAAATAGACCACAACATTTCATGGAAAATTTTATCTAAAGCAACAGGATACACACCAACATCAAAACAATGTAGCTTATGCCTGGAAGAAAAATATACTATAATCAAACAACCTCATGAAGCCACACTCAACATGAAAAATGAGATCTACGGAAGGTGTCCCCATCGGCGTAAATTCTTGTTAAGCAACTTTAAACCGGAACCACTTCAAGAAACAACAACAGTCAACAAAACAACTCAGTCCTGACGATGGCAAATCAAGCCTGAAACATTAATGTAGACTGTCTCAAACATTGTGGTAAATATTTTAAATAATAATAATTCGCTCCATTACTGCATGTCGAGCACTTTTCGTACCATATTTGTATCAAACACAATTCAATATATATATATATATATATATATATATATATATATATATATATATATATATATATATATATATATATATATATATATTCTTTTAAAATGTAGTTGGGAGTGAAAATTGTTCCGTGGAGCCCATATTAATGTTTTGCCAACGAGTACAGATTTAGTGGCAAATCTCAACATTATAAAAATATATTTTTTTACAAATTGATATCTTTGAGTATCTTGCAAACATGTTATTTAAATAAGGGTAATTCTATCACCCGTTGACTCAAATGGTTATTTAGAAAATCTGCTAGGGCGTAATGATCGGTCATTCAATGTGGAGAATCGCCAACTGGCCGCACTGTTGCCAGATTCATTTGCGCGAACCCACTGACTTTATCACGATTTGGCCAAATTTGATCGTTGATGGGTCAAAAGATTCATCTCGATCTATGTTAATTTCCCAAATACAGTACTATAATCACTAAAATAGATACGTGCGTATTTGTAATAGCCTTTATTTCAACGGAAATAATATTACGAGTTTCCCACTAATATTAGAAATAATAGAATCTAAACGAACTTTGCGCAGTTTTCAAGCGTTCAGGTCAAATGGTTTGTGTCAACGTGCACATATTTGAAGATCTGACACCCGATCGGAACAGGTCATAACCTGTTGGTTTATTCATCCAGCGAGAGTCCTTTGGATAAATAAAAAAAAGAAGAAGAAGAAGAAAAGAAAGGGGGGGGGGGAAAGAAGAAAAGAAAAGGGGGGGGGGGAGGGGAAGAAGCAAAGAATGACATAAGCATGACCGTAAATATTAACCCTAACCCTGCGATTGTATTGGTTTTCGGGATATGCCAATTATCGGTATGTTAGCCAAGGACATTATATGCCTACAAAGAGTCCGGTATCTTTTGTGTCGACTGGTTATGTAACACTTTAGTACGTGCGAAAAGCTCTCCCATGTCCCGCGTTCATGTTTGGAGAACAAGTAACAAGACGCCTTTTTGTCACCTAGACCTAGTTTCATTTTATATTGCAGTCACGGAAATTGTTGGGTTTTGTTTGTTTTTTTAAGTAGTGCAAAATTAATAATAAACTTTAGATTTTTAATGAAAACATCTTTTGTCAAAGGGAAAATGTTATTTAATTTACAATGTTACTACAAAAGGGGGGTCCCGATAGCTCAGTTGGTAGAGCACTCGCTTCACAATCAAAGGGACCAAGATCGATCCTCCCGGGTGCAGTCGATTTTCTTTCTGACCCCCTCCTCCCCCCCCCCTCCCCCCCCCTCGCCCAGTCCACCTGTCCACCCACCAGTGAATGGGTAGTTGAGTCTGTTAGATTTGGCGGGAAGTACTTTACGATAGACTAGTGTCCTATCCAAATGATAGCAAGCAATTTCTATTGTCCGTTTCACGCTATAGGAACTGAGATGGGCCAAATGCCTATGAAGGACTACAAGAGTTACTTCCAAAGGCGAAGTATATCACAAAGCCGCCCAAAGAATCTGAAGAAGACCCTCGAGAGCAACATGTCATCACAGCTAGTTTGAAAGCACTCAAAATCCCTACACACTGATAACGCTGCGGGTCTCTGCCTACAAGTCAGACAATCCCACACAAAAACATCCGAAGTTTTGGAGCGGACATAATTATAACCAAAATCCTCTCGTTTCAAGATAGTTGTTTTGTTTTGTTTAATATATTGTCTTTGTTATGTTGGGTTTTTAAATATATTTTTTAGTTTTCTTTGGGGGTTTTTTGTTGGGTTTTTTAAAAATTATTTTTTATGTGTGTGTGTGTGTGTGTGTGTGTTTGTGTGTGTGTGTGTGTGTGTGATTGTTTTCAGTTGTTATTTATTTTGTTAGGGTTTTTTTTGTTTGTTTGTTTGTTTTGTTATTGTTTTTTGTTTGTTTATTTTGTTGGGGGTTTTTGTTTTGTTTTTTTTTGTTTGTTTGTTTTTGTATTTTTTTTTTGGAGGGGGGGGGGGTGTAAAAACCGCGAAGTCCCAGGTTTGAGAGTTTTTTCCAAGGCGAGGGTCACTTTAATCGATTGATAGGATGAGGTTTCTGACACGGCTCAACATTTTAGATACGTGTTTTTTGTTTGTTTTGTTTGTTTTTTGTTTTTGTTTTTGTTTATTTAATTGTTTTGGAAGGGGGGGGGGTGTTTGTGTTTGTTTTTGTTTGTTTTGTTTTGTTTTTGTTTTTTTTTAGTGTTTTTTTTATTTTTATTTGTTAGGTTTTGTTGTTTTTTTTTTTGTTTTTTTTGTTTTTTGTTTTTTTTTTTTTTTTGGCAGTGCACGGTAGGACAGATCATACAATATAGCTGGATAGAAGATCCTGTGCCAGCAGCCCTAGAGCGGCACCAACTCGCGTTTGTACTTACTCGTCTTACTCACATTTAAAAAAAAAAAAAAGAACAATCCTAAATTGCAATAAAACGACAAAGTTTCAATCAACAATTATTTAGCAGTAAAATAAAACGACAAAGTTTCAATCAAAAATTATCTGGCAGTAAAATAAAAAGACAAAGTATCAATCAAAAATTATTTGGCAGTAAATTTATTGCTTCTCTATAATGAATAATAAAATAATCTATAGAATAAGAATGATGATATTGTTGATGAATAAGGCTTGTTGATATTACATATTGTAGCAACAAGATATAACAAATAAATAATCACATTTTAACTAATTAACAAGATAAAATAAATATAGTGTTATCATAATAATATTAGTTGATAAGATAAGTTGTAAATATATACATAAACAAACTGAAATCACAAAAATCATGTAGAAACGGACTTGGCAAGTTTTGTAATCCAGCTACTGTCAATTTCTGGGCACTTTTTTCTTTTAAAAATTGCTGGTAAGTACACTGGATTTTTTCCCCTTTGCCATATTTAACATCATTAATCATAAAATGTTCAAGGCATAAGAAGACACAAAAATGTCGCAGAAGGACCTGTTTCTTCTTCTTCATGAACCATATCTTCATATGACTCATTCAGGCAGATAATCTCCGTCGATGTGCAAATTCAACGAACAATGTTTGTTAGTTTGTTTTTAAGGGTCTTACGGCGCTTGCAACACATTAAGGTCATATTATCAGCGCCATCAAATAGGAAGAAAATGGGATAGAAAAAAGGTCAAGAATTACAATTAAAACCCCCAAGAAAAAGTAAGACAAAGGGGAATTGATTCAAATAGGAAACAAGTGTAGATTCCAAGAGCACACTATCAAAGATCAAAGTACTTAGTTTGAGATCACCTAAAAGTCTAACCCGTCTCCACTGAGAGGAATACACTCAAATGTTTACAAATCACATGTAAACAAAACATAATACAGTGCATAACAAAGTGATGATTTACAAGACAAAAAAAAATCATCTCCCAAAACTCTCAGTTCAAACCTTTTCACCATCTGACTGATTATGTCATTCACTGTAACTACGTCATGTTACGACACAATGTGTGGCCTTATGTGCAACTGAAACATCGAGAGGATAACTAAGTAAGGACTACACAATGTGTGGCCTTATGTGCAACTGAAGCATCGAGAGGATAACTACACGAAGAAGAAGAAGAAGAAGAAGAAGAAGAAGAAGAAGAAGAAGAAGTTTTAACCAAAACAAAAAATAATAAGGATCACTGACGTATTAAAGAACTTTACGATGTTACCAACAGCAACACTTAACATTGGGACTTAACACGACTCCTGTAAGACGCTAACACAATAAAAAAATTTTCGACAGGGACAACGCTATTAACCTCAAGGTGCTCATTTTACTCCTAAGTATGGTGAGAGAATGTGAGTTAAAAGATTTTTTTTTAAAACGCATCTATGAGTCACACAGAACGGAGCAGAACTCGAACCTTGGACCTTCCGATCCTAAAATGATTGTCATACCACATGACCACATTGCTGGGGCGATATGAATCGGTGATTAGTGCAATTTATGACCCGCGTAAAAAAATGGAATGTAAATTGTCAAAAAGGTGAAAATGATAATAAATGATGTGTGTGGGTTGTTATGATTTTATGGTTACTTCAACCCGTATCTAATTATATTGTTTTCTTCAGCGAGAATGTTGGTTTTGATTGTTTTATTTTTAGGGTTTTACGGCGCTTGAAACACATTAAGGTCATATCAGCGCCAGTAAAAAGGAAGAAAATAGGAGAGCAATAAGTTCTTGAATTACAATGAAAGAAGCACCCGAGAAAAGGTAAGACAAAGGGGAATTGGTTCAAATAAGAAACAGGTGTAGATTCCAAGAGCACACTATCAAAGTTCTTAGTTTGAGATCACCTAAAAGTCTCATCCAAACACACGCACAGGTCCCCACTAGGAGGAATGTACTCAAATGTTTACAAATCATAAATAATATGCAAACAAAACATAAAACAGTGCATAACAGAGAGATGATTTACAAGGGAAATAATATCATCTCCCAAAAACTATCTATACATTTGGCTGTTTTCCTCTCAGCCAGGGCATCCGGCCTGGGCCAGGACAAAATCAAGTAATCTCATTCCAAAACAAAGACAGAAGGCAAATTGGAAAACAGCTATAGAGGGATCGAAGACACATTAAGTAACTCGCTGTCCACTATGGGAGGTCAAGAGCCCCACCCAGAAATGATGTTCATGGATTGTTATGATTTTATGGTTACATCAACCCGTATCGATTTATTTTGTTTTTCAGAGAAAATATTGGGGGGAAAAAATAACGATAAGTATTGAATTGTAAGCTTAAATTTATTAGACAGAAGACAAATACTCTAGACGTTTCGGGTTTCCCCTTTATCAACAAAACAGGATGAATGAAACACTACATTCATCCTGTATTGTTGATAAAGGGGAAACCCGAAACGTCGATCGTATCTGTCTTCATATAATAAATTGAAGCTTACAATTCAATACTTCTCGTTATTTTTTCCTTCGAGCTTCAAGCAGCAACATTTTCAATTTTAAGAGGAAATATTTGGAAGCCCGTCGATTCGTGAAAAGGTTTGACATGGAGTACTAAATACTCCAAACCTATGTTTTGTTTGTAAGTGGAACATTCGGAAGAAGGCAATTGAGCGAAATTAGTGAATTTTTATTAATAATTTTTTCTTTCTGTGTTATTCCTGGTTCTATATCAAAAATTTGGTACAGGTTAACTTGGGTTAACTCTCACCTCCCCCACCCCAAACCCCTTTTGCCCATTAGTTAGTGTCATAAAATTGAATCACTAGTTTTTATTTATTTATTTATTTTTTTTTTGTGGGGGGAGGGGGTTTGCTTTTTTTCTTGGGGGGGGGGGGGGTTGTAAACTTTTTGTTTTTTTTTAACCTTCGATTAAAGGGTGACATAAATAGTAGTCATTGTGTAACGCAGACAAGTGTGTGAAAAGGTGGTTGGGGGAGACTTAAATACTTGATCCGGTGTGCGTGCTCAAGATTTGTGATTCACGAAAAAAAAAAGAAGCTTTTTATTTCTTTTTATTCTAATATTGACGTGGTTAATTCAAATAAAAACTGTCACAAGTTTTTATACCACATGAAAATGGGTTTGCATTTGGATATAAAAGTTGAGAAAAGGTCCCTTATTTCCCGTCACTGCAACTTTACAAAGATGGAAGGGGCGGGGTGGATGGGGGATAAACATAATATCTTTTTAAGCCAAAGTCCAACCAATTCCTGCTCAATTTGTTAAAACCCTTCAACAAAGAATCCCAGTAAAAAATTACTCCAACCCCCAACCTGTTCACATACTTTTTTTTTTCTTTTAAAACTTATCGTTTATTTTAGATATAATAATTAATTATGATCTGGGATAAACACCTTCCGTGCCTAGACTGTTACAATAAAATCGAAGCCTTTGGGGAGTTCACACAAAATAAATAAATAAAAAAACCCGATAAAGCTGGTTATAAAACGGCATCATGGATTAAAATTCTAAAATTCCAAATAAAAATTACGAATACTATAACGATGAAAGACTGCCGTACTCTGGAAAAAACCCATATTTAAAAATTTGGCCAGAAAACTCGTCCTTCAAATATCGATCGATTTAAACGACCCTAATCTTGGCAAAAACTCTCAAACCTGGGACTTCGGGTTTTTTTCCAAGATGAGGGTCATTTAAATCGATCGATATTTGAAGGACGAGTTTTCCAGCCAAATTTTTAAATATGGGTTTTTTCAGGGTACGGCAGAAAAACGGTATTTGACGACAACGAAAAGGCGACAGAAGAAAAACAAAACAAAGCGTATTAAACATTACCATTTTATATTGCTTTTGTTAAAAAGTCACTTTCCTCTACTAGTGCTAAAGAGTCAATTTCCTCTAAATATGTCAATATTTATAAAGGTACCAATAATTATAAAAATTTTAAAATGAAACTATTATAAACATTTATGTGAAAAGCATAGAAAAAAAACAACAAAAAGTCTTAGAACAGAACGACTTTCTGCTCAAACCCTGCTGGAGTCAACCGTTTTAAACGAAGACTGGAATAACCCAGGCATCAGCCGCAGTGCAGCGCCGCAAGTTGAGCTACGGCGAGATGACTTGCTCAAAGCCACACAGCGCAGCGGCGGGTGATCGAACTCGATACCTTCCGGGTACGAAGCAAAGACCGCTAATCGGTCCATTCAATTCGTCTATGCATTTCTAAATGACTTTTAAAGGAACAAAAAAAAAAAAAAAATTCCCCTGCAACATGAATGAAAGGACTTTTTTTTCTAAAATTTTGTTTTAAGAAGGATTGAAACTGTTGGATTATAATAATGAACATAGAATCACTTTGGTTTCGATCAATATCACTGTAACTATTGGACGAACATCATAAAACAGAATCAACAAGTTTCGTTTTTTTAAGTACAATAATATTATAATAACAAATATTTATCATGATAAATCAATATATTGAATTCTTAATAATTTTTTATAATTATCTATTCTATTCAAACGTATAATTATATAAGTACAGTGTTTTGTGTACGTACACAGTCGCGTCTCTCTAATCCGGAACTCCGCAATTCGAATGTCCCCATTATCCGGACAGGTTGTCTTGGGACGATTTTTTCTCTCCTCTATTTGTACACTTCAGGGACTGATTCCACTATATGGATGTCCCTGCAATACGGATAAAATGCTGGGAACGGAGGTTGTCGGCAAAATCGTTAGGTCGATTTTTCTACTTTTTTTTTTAGATTTTCCATCCATGAGATAAATTGAAATGTAAACTTTATTTTAAATATCAATTGACACCAAAAAAAAATCCCTAGACTTGTAAGAATTTGAAGTTTAAATATGATCAAATGATAGACCGAATGAGAAATTTTAGGGGAAATAATCCTCAATATCTCAAAATGGAAAAAAAATGGAGTTTTGGAAAACCACTCTTCATATATATATAGAAGGATATATATATATATATATATATATATATATATATATATATATATATATATATATATATATATATATATATATATATATATATATATATCAAGATAATATATTATAGTCAAGAAATAAAATGAAAATATATAATAAAGAATACATGAGAGATAAATAAGACACGATTGACATGAATTCTGTAAACAAACCAGATGTGTTGATGGAAAAGATGTGCGTGTAAATAAAATTATATGACGAAGTAACGAGAACACGGGAACGTTATCTATATGAAATATATAATAAAATTCTATCAATGCTTTGTACCACTCTCTCATCGTCATCATCATTATCATCATGATCAACATCAATATCATCATCGTCATGATCATCGTCAACATCAATACCATCATCACCATCATCAACATCATCATTAGCATCAGCATTAACATCACCACCATCATTACATCATTTCATCAAATCATCTTCTTCATCATCATCATCATCATCATCATCATCATCATCATCATCATCATCATCATCACCATCACCATCATCATCATCATCATCATCATCATCATCACCATCATCATCATCATCATTGCTGCTGTCGTCGTCTTGTCATCGCCCCAAATCCCCTATCCTCTTCCACTTATTTAGCGGATGATTGGTGAGCACGAAGCTTAAACCACCACCACCACCACCACCACCACCACCACCACCACCACCACCACCGTCACACTAAAAAACAAACAAACATACAAACAAACAGACTTGAAATTAACCCTTTGCTGCCAAAAGAGCAAAACACCAAGACTCATCAAGACACTTGAAATTGACACTAATATGTGACCCAGGGGTATCTGGTAACATGTCGGACTGGACTGAATCAATAAAATTGGGTTCGAAACTAAAAATGACTAGAATTGACAAAACTTTGAGTAGCTATTTGGGGCAGTTGACAGAGCACCTGCGTCTCACGCAAAGGGACCCAGATCGAACCCCGGGCAAAGTCGATATTTTTTTTTTTTATTCTGACCCCTTGTACACCCAGAAGTGATTGAGTAGCTGGGTCTGTTAGATCTGGTGGAAAGTAATTTGCAATATACTAGTGTCCAATCCAAAGAGTGGCAAGCAATTGCTGGTGTCCGTTTCACGCTATAGAAACCGGGATAAACTCTGGCTCCATGGCTAATGGCTATGAAGAACTAATTTTTTTTCCAAGTTTAGGAAACAAAATTTAGCTCTCTCCCTGATAAAAGCATCATTTATTTTGATTTACAATACATGCGAGATATGTTAACCTTACAGTCCAAATTTCATTCGGCGCATAGTTGAGTCCTTGGAAAAGACTCTTTACTCACATTCTCTCACCGTACTCAGGTGTAAAATTAGTACCTGGCCGTTTACAGCGTTGTCTCTGTCGGAAAAAAAAATTGTAATATCGCCGAACAGGCGTCATGTCTCGTACTACATGTTACATGTTGCTGTTGGTCAGGGACCCATTGTAAAGCGGTTTGAGCACATTAAGTGGATATTTCGCTATATAAAAACTGGTATTTCAAATTTTGATATCAGATCAACCACGACATATTACCATTTTGACAGCATTGGTCATATATGAAAAAAGCTATTGTTAACAACCATAGTGTTTATTTAATTTCTTTAACAAAGACACCACGAATATATATCACAGATATCAATAATAATAATGATAACAATAAGTGCATCAACAATTATCACAGATTGTAATTTTCAAAATAGAATATAATGTAAACAAACGAACGAACGAACGAAGAAAAACGATACCAAGATTCGACAAATAGACACATCGTTTCGGACGGATAAAAGGTCAATTTAAATAAATTAGTTAGTTACTATATTTTTTACCCTAATTCACTAAAAAAAAAAAAAAACCTGGCCACTACTTCCGTTCAATGGCGCCCCGCAGGGTCATTTCAAGGATGTGCACCCAGTTGAACTTGTCGTTGGACGTCTCCGCTGCGCATGTCCAAGATTGCTTGGGAGTTTCCATTCTGAAGGCGTGTTTCACATCTGGGGATAAACAGCAGAAATGAGATCAATGCTTCACTAATCTAACTACACGTGTTTCACATCTGGGGATAAACAGCAGAAATGAGATCAATGCTTCACTAATCTAACTACACATTTGGCTACTGGATTTTTTGTAACACTAAGGGCGAACCCGGCTCTTCTCTTTTTTCTTAGTATTTTGTTGGTGTCCCACGTCTTTATCCGGAAGACGGCAGGGGACGGCAGTGCGGGGTCGTCGGAGTCAGTCTCCGGTGTGGGTTAGCCCTGACTCCGACGACCCGGCAATGCCGTCCTCTGTCGTCTTCCGGATAAAGAAGTCGGGCACGGACAAAATGCTAAGAATAAAGAGAAGAGCCGCTAAACCTACCCATACCAAGCACCCGACGTCCTCTGTCGTTTGTTTTGTTTTTGTTGTTGTTGTTTTTTTTTTTTTTTTGTTGTTTTTTTCGAGCTTGGTATCATCACGGGTCGTTGGAGTCAGTCTTCGGTGTGGGTTAGCCCCACAGACTAGGGAGTATTCTCTATGGTTAGCCCTAAGGCTCCGAAACCACATGACCAATAATCCCCAAAATTTGCACGGTGTTTACAATTAACATAAAGATGGTTTGCGTGTATTATGAGATTGATTAGACATCGTAATGATTTTATCGAAAAATTCCAAAAAAATTTCGTCACACCCCATCGACAGACGCCATCATTTTAGCACAAGGGTTGTGTGTCAACCTTCCGGTTAGCGAGTATGACAATGAAGTGGAAGTACTTGCATTTAAAATCAATTTCTTAAAATTTATATGAACCATTTACCGTTCTTAGCATTGCAAAAGAATTCTACGATAATTGAGCGAGATATATGATATTAAATGCAGAAATTGTTCCTCTGTGCCCAGATAAAAAGCTCCGCGAATAATTAATAATAATAATAATAATAATAATAATAATAATAATAATAATAATAATAATAATAATAATAATAATAATAACGATAACGATAATGATAATGAATAATAATAATAATAATAATAATAATAATAATAATAATAATAATAATAATAATAATAATAATAATAATAATAATAATAACATACTTTATTCATCAAAAAAAAATGGAAATTCGTTTACAGGCGTGGCATGCATGAAAATGTATAAATACAAGGATGAGAATCTATGGCGACAATGTATACATATGCAAATGCACAAAATTGTTAAAAAAAAAAAAAATTAGGGTCATTTAAATCGATCGATATTTGAAGGACGAGTTTTCGGGCCAAATTTTCAAATATGAATTTTTCCAGAGTACGGCATCATCACCATCACCACCACCACCACCACATCATCATCATCATCATCATCATCATCATCATCATCATCATCATCATCATCATCATTATCATCATCACCATCATCATCACCACCACCACCACCACCACCACCGCCATCAATACATTTCCACCAAAACAATCCATACCCAATGATATAATCAGTCAGTAACTACGACAGCTGCATATTCCATTGTGTATATTTTTCCATTTTAGATCTTTATCATTTCATAACTGGTCGTTACTCTTACCTACAAGATCAAACTATGAAAATATAATAACAACCAGTAAACTGCCGTACTCTGGAAAGACACGTATTTAACATTTTGGCCAGAAAACTCGTCCTTCAAATATCGATCAATTTAAATGGCCCTCATTTTGGCAAAAACTCTCAAAAATAGGACTTCGCGAAGTCCTCGTAAGGTCTCAATTTTGAGAGGGTTTTTTGCATAATGAGGGTCATTTAAATTCATCGATATTTGAAGGACGAGTTTTCTGGCCAAATTTTAAAATGTTATTTGCAGAGTACGGTAGTTAACTAGTTCCAATCTGCAATCCCATTCAGCCGAACAGCAAGAGCTGATGGAAACCAACGATATTATTTATTGAGTTGAACACAGTGCATAATGATGGCCTATGCGATAATGATTTATCCTGTCAATATCAAATATCATATATATATTTCGGGGTTTGAAACCCAAAAATAATTGGAATTTGTATCATCTCCCCACCACGGACAAGCTATTTAGTCGCCTCCTATTCCAACTCCACGCAAGCAAAAAGCAAAACGACCGTTCGTCCTATTCTTATTCCAGGGACTGCACGGTAAAGATGATGGGATCTTAATATTATTGCATCAACTGCCTGCAAGAGGCACCCTGCTGTGCATTAACCCTCTCCTTACCACCTGTAGCAAAATCGACACAATATATACATTTTTCTTATGCAGATTTATTTTGTACATCAAAAACTTTGAGGAATGATCTTTGTTTAATTAAAAAGAACATAAAGTTGTTTTGTAGAGAGCTTGTTTGAGGTTAAAAAATCAATTTTTCTGCTGGATAAGGCTGCCATTTTGGGAAAATACTGAAAATCATCGGTAAGGAGAGAGTTAAAAAGTATAGTGTCTGTGAACTTTATTTGGTGGCAAAGTTAATTTCTTGAAGTCTTTTTATTTAAAACGTTTTCTATCAGATATTATATTGCTTCACTTCCCGTACTTAAGTTTGGGTACACGCTTAGGAACGAACTAAATGTTAAAAATTGTGGTGGTAACATGTTACTGGTACTCATGCGAAAGCGAAGACCTTAAAATGTGACTATCATAAAATTATTTTAACCTTCTCCTTACCACCCATAGGAAAATCGCCACATTCGTTACGATGCAACCAACAGTTTTCTCATTCTGATATCCTTTGTACATCACAAATTATATAGAAAATACTTTGTTATAGCGATAAAAATTAGACATTGGACAATTATATTTATGGAACGTATCTACTTGTTCCTTTTCTGTTTGAGTAGAAAAAAATCGATTTTTGTGTTGGGTAATTGTGAAGTTTCATGAAAAATTCTGAAAATGGCTGGTAATGAGAGAGTTAAAAATTACCCATTACTAAACGCCTGTGTAGCATTCCAGCATGTCATTTATAGAACACGTTAACCTAATATCTCTATAACTATAAATCACTCGTTAAAACTATAAAACAATGCATGATGTTTATAATAAAACTATACGTGACATTAATGGCGAGTAACATGGTTGTCACGTCCCTGTTATGACTGAATGAAATAGGATTCAATAGTCTGGTGTCACGTCCTCCCGGCAACCAGCAGCTTTGTTCTAAACAAAGAAATTAGGTACTTTTTATTCTTCATGCTGGCTAGAACTTTTTCACATGTCATGTGATCAGAATGTTTAAAAGTCAAAACATGATCAGCTTTATACTGTTTTTCTATTCCACATACACTTGTTATGCTCGTCGGAGAAGTATTTCATAAGGGTGGTGATGGAAATAATGGTGTCCGTTCCGATAGTTTAGAACTAGTTACTATGCGTCATTACGAGGGAAAATGACGTCACAACTGTTGAACCCTATTAATGACATAAAATTGTCAGTGAACATAAATGACAGACGATATGCTATTTATAGGTTTTTAAGTCAATGCCACGACACGCCGTATACACATCTGCTGACATCCGAACTAACCTGATAGGCCTAGTTGAACTTTTTTATAATGGAAAATTTATTTCACTTTTTTTTTTAGATATCCATTACAACAATGAGCCCATAAGGAATTGGGTTATGAGACCTGCAAACAAGTGCACGTCGCCATGATATATACGCGGATCATCATCAATTCTACCGTACTCTTCCCCCCCCCCCCCCCCCCAAAAAAAAAACTCTCAAACCTGAGACTTCAAAGGAAGACTTCAAGGACGGCTCAGATATTTTGAGTTTTTTGCCAAGATGAGGATGAGGGCCGCTTTAATCGAGCGATATTTGAAGGACGAGCGTTCTGGCCAGAATTTTAAATACGTTTTTTTTTTGTTTTTTTTTGTATGTTTGTTTTTGGTTTTGTTTTGTAATTTGGCCTTTTTGTTTTTGTTTTGTTGGGTTTTGTTTTTTGTTTGTTTTGTTTTTGTTTTTTTTTTTTTTGGGGGGGGGGGGGGGCGGTGACGAGGGTTAGTTACCGCATAATTCTCGTTGTTGTTCTTGGTCACCCAGTGGCGTGAGTGTCTTCGTTAACCCTATTCGTACGTCGGGGGTTACCCCATGACAATATGTATTAATAAAAAAAAAACCATCCCTAATCGTAAGTCGGGGAGGGGAAGGGGGGGGGGGGTACTTTTGTTACCCTATGGCATATTATGGCGTTAGTGTCTTCATTAAATGTTTACGAACTGTTGTGCGACTAGCTTGTCGTGTTTAAATGGCAATAATCTGTCCAATCGTAAAATGTTTTCAACAAGGTATTTCGCCTAGTTGACGTCCACAGAAAATATCCACCGGCCTTCAGAGTAAAACACGACAGGTATAAAGTAGGATCAAGTAAGGTGGTCATTTTTTAAAAAATTTTTAATTATAATCTTTTATTTATCCCCGGGTGATAAAAGGGGGGAATGGGGGGGGGGGGGGGGGGGTTGTCTTTAAACACTATCTCGAGAAAAGCACGAGATAATCGCAGGCGTCATCCCCAGGGCCAGCGCCAGCAAGGGACCAATATGAGATACGTTTATCGCTCCATCCTGGGCTCATCCTCTTGGCCATCTGGCCCAAAGAGATTACTTTTTGAACTGGCCCCATTAAAACTGTTTGTGGAAAACGTTGATGTTTGCTGGGTAATACTAAACCTTTTCTCTCTCTCTCTCTCTCTCTCTCTCTCTCTCTCTCTCTCTCTCTCTCTCTCTCTCTCTCTCTCTCTCTCTCTCTCTCTCTCTCTCTTTCTCTCTCTCTCTCTCTCTCTCTCTCTCTCTCTCTCTCTCTCTCTCTCTCTCTCTCTCTCTCTCTCTCTCTCTCTCTCTCTGTATATACATATATAAATATATATATATATATATATGTATTGCTTCTTTTAGATTTCTTTTTTTTTATTTTCAGATCATTATAAAAGAAGTTAAAGTCACCTCACTCTCTGGATGAAAACTGTCAAGTTGACAGCTAAATAATGAGGGGTGGGGGGAATACAACACACACACGCACACACGCACATACATACACACAACACACACACACACGCACACCACACACGCACACACACATACATACACACACCACACACACCACACACACACACACGCACACACACCACACATGCACACAAACATACACACGCACGCACACACACATACACACACACAAACACACATAGACATACACACACACACAAACACACTGACAACAAAACGAGTAGCTGACGTTCTAAACGTTCTAAGTCACGTACAGACAGAAAATGAGTTAACAATCTCAAGCTGTCATTTGGACTCCATCGAATCACCATATAATGTAAATGTTGCTGCTGCTCGAAGCTCGAAGAAATAAATAACAATGTGAAATTGACTGTTTGTTTCAATTTAATAAACGAACACAGATAATGTGAACGTTTCGGGTTTCCCCTTTATTAACAAAGCAAGATGAATGAAACAAGACAGACGAATGAGATAATGTAGTGTTTCAATCATCCTGTTTTGTTGATAGAGGGGAAACGCGAAACGTTTACTAAATTTTGAAGCTTACATTCAATTTCACATTGTTGTTTAGAATCACAATAGAAAATTTGGGATTTGTTTGTTTTTGTTTGATTTTAAGGGTTTTACGGCGCTTGCAACACACTAAGGTCATATCAGCGCCAGTAAAAAGGAAGAAAATGGGATAGTAAAAAGTTCTAGAATTACGATTAAAGCAAACAAGAAAAGGTAAGACAAAGGGGAATTTGTTCAAATAGGAAACAGATGCAGGTTCCAAGAGCACACTATCAAAGTACTCAGTTTGAGATCACCTAAATGTCTCATCCAGACACAAGCACAGGTCTCCACTAAGAGGAATACACTCAAATGTTTACAAATCATATGTTAAAAATGAAAAGAATAACAGTACATAACAGAGAGATGATTTACAAGGGAAAAAATATCAACTCCCAAAACTATAACTATACATTCGACTGTTTCCCTCCCAGCCAAGGACTCCGGCCAAGGTCAGGACAAACCAAGCAATCTCACCCCAAGACAAAGACAGAAAGCAATTGGAAAACAGATAAAGGGGGATAGAAGATACAGCAAGTACCTCCCTGCCCACTATGGGAGGTAGGAACCCCACCCAGAAATTTGGGGTTTCAAAACACCCAGTGTACTGTTTCATGAGACACACACACAAGACACGTATTTTCCTCTTCAGGTCATTAAATGAATGACGCAAAAATTGCGATTATCCTTGAATTATGAAAATGGGACATAGCACGTTTTGAAAGGCACCTGCACAAACGCCTAAAACTAAATAAATAAATAAATAAAATAATTTAAAAAAACATTGTCCACAAAAACCAAGTCAAAACACGCCCCAACAGTTGTGTTCGTTAATAAGTCTTGCTGGGGGTCCCGATAGCTCAGTTGGTAGAGCAGTCGCTTCACACACAAAAGGGGCCCGAGATCGATCCCGGTGTGCAGTCGAGATATATATTATATTTGGCAGAGACAACGCTGTTTTCAGCCAGATACTCATTTTAGACATGAGTACGGTGAGAGAACATGAATAAAGGGCTTTTTCTTTTCCATAGAATCAACCGTACCTACGCCATTCAGAACGGGTCTCGAACTCAGGATCTATTGATCCGAAGGTAGGTGTCATACCACAAGACCACAAAGCGGTATAACCAGGAAGAAGATAGGATATTTCTATCCGAGAATACAATATTGTTGTTATTGTAGTCTCGGTTTCTATTTCAAAAAGTTAAAGTAACCCCGCCCTCTTTTCCCCGATTAAGAATGTTAACTCACTCAACCCCAACACCGACTATATCCGTAGTTAACCAGGGTTACTTTTACCCTCATGCTTATTTATTACATTTTTCTGAGATACATTATAGGCGTATCTAGTATCAAAGCTAATGTTTTTAGTTTAAACATGTTAATGGTAGTTGAATAAAACTATAATATATGTACATGCTCATTTTAAATACATTTTATTTCAATTTTGAATAGTAGCAAAAATCTGTAGGATTGAGTGAGTTAAGATCGATGTAAGTACCGACGCTGCATATCGTTTGAGAGACTTCACGTTCCGTGTACTTTGTAAGATCTCGTACACGGCGACGAGATGTGACGTGAGAGGCTAGATCCGGGCTTTTTTTTTTTTTTCTTTTAGTTGAGCTTTTATAAAGTGCAATATCCACTAAACGTGCTCAACGCGCTTTACAGGGGGCCCTGGCCAACAGCAACACTTAACATGTAGGACGGGACATGACGCCTGTTAGGCGATATTACTTTTTTTTTTTCGGACAGAGACGACGCTGTTAACGGCCAGGTACTCATTTTACACCCGAGTACGGTGAAAGAATGTGAGTAAAGAGCCTTTTCCAAGGACTCAACTATGCGCCGAGCGAGTCTCAAACCCAGAACCTTCCGATTCGAAATCGACTGTCATACCAATATAGATAGTTCGAAGATGACGTCACTCGGGTCTTTGTTATTGTTTTTTTGCCATCCGCGTATATGAGTAATGCTCACTGAACTGTATTAACCCGACTATAAACGTTCATGGATACACACACTTTTGTGTGTTGGTCCGTTATACTTCCGGATGGCAATGTTATGAGCTTCTTAGCCAAGCGCATACTATCTATAACTATACCACATAGTCGTATTTCGTCTGTCGGCACGATTCGATTTCGTTAAGTCTCAATTGGGATGACGACACGTTTAAACGATGATAAAAATTCTAAATAAAAAAAACATTATTATTATTTGTAAAACAGGAAATAGCTGTAGGCTTCCTGGAAAAATCAATAAAATTAAAGGCCCAATAAAGATTCAATGTCAGCTGGTAACGTAACTAGCCAGGATTAGACAGGATTTGAATTGTGTTCTGTGTGTGAATGCGTGTGTGTTTGTGTGTGTGTGTATGTGTTTTGTGTTTGTGGGGGTGTGAATGTGTGTATGAGTGTGCGTGTGTGTATGTGAGTGTGTATGTGTGTGAGTGTGCGTGTCTGTAGGTGTGTGAATGAGTGTGTGTGTGTGTGGGGGGGGGGGGATTAGTATGTGTGTGTGTGTGTGAGAATGTATGTATGTGTATGTGTGTGCGCGCGCTTTAATTGCGATATCTAGTAAATCCCATACAGCTTAGCCAGTGATCTTGTAGCATGAACACTCGGCTCCGAATCTCTAGGTCCCTGGTTTGAATCCAGCAGTGGGCGGAGCCAAATTGAGTCCTTGCGAAAGACACATTTTCTCAACATTATCAGATGTAAAAAAATAAATAAATAAATAAATAAATAAATAAATAAATAATACCCATCCAAATACAAAAGCTCACGTTATCGTTTTTGTTTTTTCTAAATTATACAAAAAATATACGAGCATTTCTATAGAACAATATCCACTAATGGCGTTATTCTTTACACCAAGCAGACATAACAAACACAATAAGCATAATACACACTACGATAAATAAAGACCTCAAGCGCCTCAAGGACACACAAGAACTAAGGTGAGAAAATGATTTAGAGCACATCTTTCACAGTAGACCGTCATCAGTGGCAGCAGCAGCTTCTTATGGTTCACACTATTATGTTATGACGATCGACCCAATCAGCAAAGTCCGGTCCGCATTCGTGCACCGTCGCGAACCCGCCCGGTAGCATCGTCACAACACACCTTTCGACTAGATGCTCTGCCGTTTCGGGTTCTTGCCCACAGCGTGGACATAAAGGACAGGAAGTTAGACCCCACTGATGTAACGCACCGGCCGTTAGGCAGCTCCTCGACCGAAGCCGATTCGCAGCTACCCAGTGTCTCCTCTTACTGGTATCAAAGCCTGGCAACTTCTCACCAAGCTTAGAGGAGTGTAGGTCCCCGCCCCCACGAGGGATTGAATTCGTCCAAACCGACTTCCATCTCGTATGTGCAGCTCTGTCCGTAGTCAGGGATTCTGCGTACAAGGGTTGCCGGGACTTATTTCGGCTCGAAACGGGGGCACCGTTCATTATGCGCATGAGAGGGGTATCCCCATTCCCTCTCTCTTTGATCTTACTCAGCCAGTTTCCCGTAATGGTCTCCCTCCGGACATCGGGGGGCTGGATCGCTGCCATCACCGGGCCCCATTCTCTAGGGGTTGTTGCTAGCGTTCCCGACACTATGTGCATCGACTTGCGAAGTTTTACATCCACCTTCTCAACGTTTCTGCTTCTACCCCACACTGGAGCGCAATACTCCGCGGTGGAATAGCATAGTGCCAGGGCGGATGTTCTCAGGAGCGCTTGGCTAGCGCCCCAAGTCGATCCCGCCAGCTTCCTCAGAAGACTATTCCGCTTCTCTATCTTCCGGGCAACCCCTTCGAGATGAACCCGATAGGTAAGGCTGCGATCCAGCGTCACCCCTAGGTATTTTGGACGCGGCTCATATGGGAGTGGCTGGTCCCCGACTAGGACATTCAGTTTACGGGTGTGCCAACCACTGCATAAGTGAAATGCAGTGGCCACGGTTTTTGAAGTGTTCATCTTCAGGTACCACTTGTCAAAGTAGGATTTGAGTCTGGTGACGTCCTCGCTGAGTGGCAAGAACTCACACACAACAAATCAGAGAAGCTGCCAAAGCGTCCCAGTCCGAAGATTAGGAGGCGATGGGCAATGAGTCAAGTAAGTCAACATCCACTAAACGTGATCAAAGCGCTTTACAATGTATCCCTGGCCAACAGCAACACTTAAACATGTAGGCCGAGACATGACACCTGTTAGGCGATATTTTAATTATTTTTTAAACAAATTTTTCGAAAGAGACAACGCTGTTAACGGTCAGGTATTCCTTTTACACAGTGAGAGAATGTGAGTGAAGAGCCTTTCTCAAGGATTCAACTATGAGCCTCTCAGAGCGGGACTCGATCCCAGGACCTTCCGATCCGACGGTGAGTGTCAAACCACAAGACCACATAGCCACAAAATGACGTAGTCTAAATTTTGATACTACATAATATATGTGACCAAGCCTCTCAAAACGGTATTCGTGGCTCGCTGGGTCAGCCTTGCGGTTTCTCGTCTTGTCACAAAAGTCAAGCAATGTTAAGTGTGATCAGTGACCGGATGGAGGGGTCACAGTGATCGTGGGAAATTCTGATCCCGACGTTGAGTCATTGAGTGAGTAAGGCACTTTACACACATTACCCCACTCGACTCAGCTGTTTGTTTGTTTGTTGCTTTAGGTCTCTTCCAACACAATTGAGGTTATACGAGAGACCGCTGAAACAAAAAAAAACAAGCAATCCAACAAAAATAGTACAAATGTAAATCAAAATCATAACCTAAAGATATCATAAGCTAAATTATAAATAACCAAGAACAAACAGACAGAAGATTTACAGAAAAAAAATATCCCCTGTCAAAAATACAATCACAAACCAAAGAAGCAGGATAGGCTAGTAAAGAGAAGAAGAAACGACATCACTATCCGATCGTACACCCATGCGAACATCATAGGTATATGATTCAAGGGTGATGCTCCCATCCAACCACCCGCTCGACTCAGCTGTGAATGAGTACCTGGTCACAAGCAGTGAAGGATGTTGTAAAAGCGTTAGTACAAAATACTTTTTTTATTAGGTCGGGATGAACATAATGCTTAAACAACGATCTTTAAACTAAATTGAGTATAATAGTGTGGGGGGAGGTGGGGGGGGGGGGGGGGGGGAGTGATGGCCCAGATAGCTCAGTTAGTTGGAACCATATTATGCTGACAAAAAAGTAGTCCTTCGGAGCCATTGGGCCCGTGGAGCCGGAGTTTATCCCGGTATCCATACCGTGAAACAGACAATAGCAATTACTTGCTATCCTTTGGATAGGACGCTAGTCTATCACAAAGTACTTTCCGCCAAATCTAACAGACTCAGCTACCCATTCACTGCTGGGTGGACAGCAGAGTGAGAAAAAAAAATCTCGACTGCATGGGGATCGATCTTGGTCCCTTTGCGTGTGAAGCGAGTGCTCTACCAACTGCGCTATCGGGACCCCCATATTATTAGAACTATGCTGATTTCGATCACATCCTGGCATGACTACAACCAAACAAGACGTAACCAAGATAAACAACACACTCACAGCATGACACACACGTTCACAGCATGACACACACGTTCACAGCATGACACACACAATCACAGCATGAAACACATTCACAGCACGATGTACATAATATGTACTATAATATCCGTATAACAAAAGTGAAATTGTCGTTTAAATCTCTGTGTTTTAAAAACTTCATGGAGATAGGGGATTTCCCTTTGGGGCCTTGCCTAGCCAAGGTTTAAAATCACCAACAGCCTAACAATAAACTTTTTTTTTCTTGCATATCTAAGGTCTCATAAAAGTATGTTTTGTTTGTTTAAAGTGATTTTGTTTATTTGTTTCTTTATTTTTGTTTTGTTTTGTTATGATTTTGTTTTTCTCGATATCTTTATTTATTTTTAGGAGGGTTTTTTTTTTATTGTTGTGTTTTTACTTTTTGTTTTTGTTTTTATCCTTTTTTATGTTTGTAGTTGTTTTATTTTGTTTGTTTTGGTTTTGGTTTTTATTTATGCTTGTTTATTTGTTTGTTTGTTATTATTGATTTTATAAACTTAATTTTTAGAAATGAATATTATGGTCATAGTTTAGTAGTTGTCCTTACAACCGGGTAACCACAGACTAGGGTCCTGTATTCTCTATGCGGGTAACCACTGTGGATATAGGAAATGGCAGCATATCTAACGTCTTATCAGAAGATCTGAGGTTCGATTGCAGGTCAAGAAAGATAGATTATAATTTTGGATACTGTATTTTCCTCTCTGCGTTGTGCCACGCAAATCATCATATACTTTAAAGATGTTTAACCCTCTCCTTACCACTTACATCAAAATCGTCACTTTTGTTACGACTCAATATACATTATTTCTTATTCAGATTTATTTTGTACATCACAATGATCTTTTTTTTTTAATTAATAAGAACCTAAAGTTGTTTTGTAGAGAGCTTGTTTGAGTTTTAAAAATTAATTTTTCTGCTAGGTAAGCCTGCCATTTTCGGAAAATACTGAATATGATTGGAAAGGAAAGAGTTAAGTTAATTGACTATGAAAAAGTTCCTGCCTTACCATAACAAAGTAAAATTCTCATTTTTTAATTTTGTCATTGTACGGTTGACATAAAAATATTAACTTTTTTTTTGGTGGGGGGGGGGGGGGGGGGGGGGGTTGGGGGGTCTGAGCCACAGCAATGATATTTACAGAAAGCGAATGATTTACTTCTCACTTCTCAGTTAATGTAATGCTCAATTCTATGCAGAAAACATAAAATGTCGTCTCCCTAAAAAATTATGCAACAGTTTGAATTTTTTTTAGTGGGGAAGCGTGGCTCAGCGGTACGGCCTTTGCCTCGTACCCGAAAGGTACCGAGTTCAATTGGATTCAGTAGTCTGATGTCACGCCGCCTGGCAACGGCGGCCATCTTGGTTCGAAACAAAGAAAATCATTACTTTTTATTCTTCATGCTAGCTAGAACTTTTCATATGCCTTGTGATCAGAATGTGTAAAAGTCAAAACATTATCAAATTAATGGGGTTTTTTTCCATCTGAATACGCTTTTATGCTCGCCGGAGAAATATTTCTTACGGCGTCCGCCATTGTTCCGATAGTTTAGAGCCAGTGTTACTAAGTTACCATACGTCATTAGGAAGGAAGTGACGTTACGACTGTTGAAGAGTATTACCCGCTGCGCTGTGTGGCCTTGAGCAAGTCACCTCGCCCTAGCTCAATTTGTGGCGCTGCACTGCGGCTGACGCCTGGGTTATTCCAGTCTTCCCCTTGGAATAGACCCTAAAGACACAATGGAATTCTATTTTATTTTAATATTATTTTTTTCTACGTATGTTAGGATTAAAGCGACGTGCATATATTTGCAGGTCTGATAACCCAATGCCTTATGGGCTCATTGTTGTAATGAAAATCTCAAAAAGTGACACAAAATATTGTCCATTACAACAATGCTAAAAGTAGCCTCATAATTGCTTTCGGGTGTCAGACGTGCATGTATGCACACGTAGGATTAAAGCAAAAAAGAAATAAATGAAAACTAGGTATCCTTACAATAAAAAATTCATAATGAGGAAAAAGCGCTTTCATAAGTCTATTCCTCGACCTAATTACATCGTCTGGCTGGGTTCCTTGGCTCCTTCGAACTGCGCATGTCACGAGAGTGAATGGGAAGTGGAAATTGGACGAGACGATTTGACCCCGAGCAGACGACAGGAATGAGAAGTGACACAACTTGACACAAGAGTGAGGTCATTCGGAATAATAATAATATTGCTGACTTCACGAAACTTGGGGACAATAATATATTCTTACCGCGTCCGCCTCAACTCCTGGTCCACTCAAACCTCGTCGTCCTCCTCCTCCTCCTCCACTTTCTCCTCCAGCCCATTAATAAAGTTATGACCATTTAATATGTAGAGTTATTATTTATTTTACGATCGCACGAATTGCTTTCGTTTCACGTCGTTGATATTTTCCTCCCCACAACTTGACATTTTGCCGATGCTTCATTAGACAAACATGAAGACATTAATGGACAAGGA
Source organism: Berghia stephanieae (assembly GCF_034508935.2). Lineage (NCBI taxonomy): Eukaryota > Metazoa > Mollusca > Gastropoda > Nudibranchia > Aeolidiidae > Berghia > Berghia stephanieae. The sequence goes on along the minus strand of NC_088362.1, from coordinate 25,053,798 downwards.
GGAAGATGTAAACGAGCGAAGAATGGGGAGATAATTGCGTGGTGATGTTGTTTGTTGTTGTCAGTGGTGGTGGTAGTGGTGGTGGTCCTGCTGCTGCTGCTGAATATTGTCGTTGATGTTGCTATTGTTATATTGTTGTTGATTATTGTAATTATAATGATGATGATACTGATGACGACGACGGCGACGATGACGATGATGATGATATTAATTGTGGTGGTGGTGGTGGTGTTATAGATGATGATACTGATGATGATGATGACGATGATGATGATGATACTGATTGTGGTGGTGGTGGTGGTGTTATATATGACGACGATGATGATGGAATTTAGAAAAATGTTTGCTTTGTTATGTTCTTTTTTTTGTTTTCACTTCCAAAATATATTATAGTTACTCTCCTAATTAAAAAACAAACGAGCTTATTTATATAGCGCAATAACCACTAAACATGCTCAAAACGCTTTACAAGGGGTCCTTAGCCATCATGCAACATTTCACATGTACGACGAGATATGACGCCTGTTAGGCGATATTACAATTTTTTTTCGA
>NC_088362.1:25043246-25048246 GCF_034508935.2 Berghia stephanieae | reverse complement strand
CATATTAACCATTGTCATTTCTGTTTTGGATTTGTTGACCTTTAGATTCCAATGTTGCAGAGTATTTGATATTATTGGTATGTGCTATTGTATAAATATATATGTCTATATATATATATATACCCAGACCTGTAAGTGGCAGCCAGCATAATCGTCAGAACGTTTTTCACAGTATGTACATCACCTATATTTTAAGTGCGACTAGGTAGACTTGTGGTATGGCACTCACCTTCAGGACAGGAGGTCCGGGGTTTGAGTCCAACTCTGAGCAATTTCAACGGGTGCCTATCACAATGAAATGATTACTAAAAAAAAAAGTAGTCCTTCAGAGCCATTGGGCCCATGGAGCTGGAGTTTATCCTGATTTCTATAGCGTGAAACAGACAATACCAAGTCCTTGATATCCTTTGGATAGGACACTAGTCTACCGCAAAGTACTTTCTGCCAAATCTAACAGACCCAGCTACCCATTCACTGCTGGGTAGACAGGGGGATCAGAAATAAAATCTCGACTACACCTGGGATCAATCTCGGTCCCTTTGTTTGTGAAGCGAGTGCTCTACCAACTGAGCATTCGGGACCCCCTGATTACTAAGAGTGTTATTTTATTGACTGTTTATAAAAGCACTATAGGGCTATATTTGACATTCTAATAAACCAACTTACAGGACAATTGAGGATCTTTCTGGTTAGATTAACGAGTTCCCTCTCTCTTTCCATTCGGTCACGACACTGAGGAATGAAGAAAGAGCAAAAATCAGAAAAGAAAATTTTTGAAATGTTGACATCATCATAAAAATCGTAGATTTCATTGGAAAAAAATAAAATAAGATAAAATATAAAATTCCCTTTATTTATCCCATAGGGAAAATTTGTCTCTAGGGTCAATTCCAAGGGATGACTGGAATAACCCAGGCGTCAGCCGCAGTGCAGCGCCGCAAAATGAGCTAGGGCAAGGTGACTTGCTCAAAGCTACACAGCGCAGCGGTGGATAATCAAACTCTGTACCTTTCGGGTGGAAGAAAAGACCGTACCACTGAGCCATGCTGACCCAATCGTATTTTTTTTATTGAGTTCAAGGTAAAATTACGAAATTTTGGCTCCAATTTCAGAACTTCAAGAGCATCTCTAAGTCATTAAATCCTATTAAAAATGAAAGTTGATGCCAGACTACATATTTTTAAAGGATTTTAAAGTGTTATGTATTCCTTGTGATGGTAAATTGTTTATCTTTAAAGTTAACTACCACCGAATAACCTACCACCTATCGTTGTAAATTCAAATACAACAGAGACAGGCTAATTCACGACTAGCACTCAAATACATCCTGAAGTGTAAAACATCTAATACGCCTACCTACATTTGCGACAATACACCAGAGGTGGTTTGCAAATTAAGAGAAGAAAGAAAGAAACTATAGCAACTACAGTTTTTATCTCCTATGAATTACGAATTGTTAAATTTTCAAGCGGACATTTTGAAGTCTGATACTGTTTTGTTTGTTTTTAAGGGTTTTACGGCGCTTGCAACACATTAAGGTCATAACAGCGCCAGAAAAAAGGAAGAAAATGGGATAGTAAAAAGTTCTAGAATTACAATTAAAGCACCCAAGAAAAGGTAAGACAAAGGGGAATTGGTTCAAATAGGAAACAGATGTAGATTCCAAGAGCACACTGTCAAAGTACTTAGTTTGAGATAACCTAAAAGTTTCACCCAGACACCAGTACAAGATCCCACTAACAGGAATACACTTAAATGGTAACAAATCATATGTTAAAAATAAAAAATAACAATACATAACAGAGAGATGATTTATAAGGAGGATATAAATATCATCTCCCAAAACTATAACTATACAATCGACTGTTTCCCTCCCAGCCAAGGACTCCGGCCATGGTCAGGACAAAACCAAGTAATCTCATTCCAAGACAAAACAGAAAGCAATTGAAAAAAAAAACAGGTACAGAGGGATAGAAGACACAGCAAGTACCTCCCTGCCCACAAAGGGAGGTCGGGATCCCCACCCAGAGGTCTTAGTTCAATCCCAAACTCACATCCCTCATGCCTCTATCCAGCTCCGTCAGCGTGTTGATGGCGTTGCCTAAATCCTGCCTGTCTGCGTGGGTGTGCGGGGTGTGTAGCTCAAACCACGTCAACAAGTGGACATACTCCGAAATACGACGGACGGGGAGCAAGAAAATTTCTTGTAACCTGTAACGGAAAACAAATGGAGAAATCAATAAATAAGCGAATCATTTCAAAGTCAATGCAGATTTGTGGTCTAGTGGCAAGGCGCTCGCCTTCAGACTGGTAGGTCCCTGGTTAGGGCCTTTCTGTGAGTGTGAGTGTATGGTTATATTAGCAGTCACAGAAATTGCAAACCAACTGGTAAACCTAATAGGTAAGTTGCATTGTATGAAATGTGAAAAGTAAAAAACAAAAATGAATATAACAGCTTCAAAAAAGAACAAAATACCAAAAACGGCACATTTCGGGCTCAAAACCCTTCTTCAGCCAACAACAAAAAACAACAAAGACATAAATATAATAAATTCCAGATAGACCTACAAAATCACGTATTCTTCAGTATAACTCACGTCATCATTTTTGTCTGTGGGATCCTGTCATGTTGCTGAAGGAAAGCCCTGAAGGAAGGCATCTGCTCCTTGCACCGTTCGATGGCCCTGAGAATCACTTCATAGTTGTTGGTCAGGTTTGTGTAAACTTTGAGCTTGAGACAAAATCGGACGAAGATGTCTCCGAGGCACGTGTTCTGGTATTCCCAGCCAGACAGACGGTCACGAATGTCATCTTCCAGCTCTCTGGGGAATGAGAAGATTTTTTTTTTTTTTTTGGTTAGTTTATTTATTGTATTCTTGGTATGATTGTTAGATAAAGAGGAGACAAAGACAAAGGCTTATTGTATATTTTGATAGTGTACAATTTAATGTGATTGTTGTGTAGAGAAGAGAACGGTGGGGGTTGCCTGAAGCCTGGGTCGTGAAAATACTAACGTCCATTGTCTGTATTGTTCTTATCCACAGCCTATCCATTAATCATTCTTTCGTTAGTATTTTGTAATTGTTTTGGTGCTCACCCCCCACTGCACTGTGTGGCCTTGAGCAAGTCACCTCGCCCTAGCTCATTTTGCGGTGCTGCACTGCGGCTGACACCTGGGTTATTCCAGTCTTCCCTTGGAATAGACCCTAAAGACAAATTTCCCCATGAGGATGAATAAAGGGAATTTTATTTATTTATTCATTTATCTATTTATTTATTTATTTATTCATTCATTCATTCATTCATTCATTCATTCATTCATTCATTCATTCATTCATTCATTCATTCATTCATTCATTCATTCATTCATTCATCATTCATTCATTCATTCATTCATTCATTCATTCATTCATCATTCATTCATTCATTCATTCATCATTCATTCATTCATTCATTCATTCATTCATTCTTCTTCATTCATTCATTCATCATTCATTCATTCATTCATTCATTCATCTTCATTCATTCATTCATTCATTCATTCATTCATCTTCATTCATTCATTCATTCATTCATTCATTCATTCATTCATTCATTCATTCATTCATTCATTCATTCATTCATTCATTCATTCATTCATTCATCATTCATTCATTCATTCATTCATTCATTCATTCATTCATTCATTCATTCATTCATTCATTCATTCATTCATTCATTCATCATTCATTCATTCATTCATTCATTCATTCATTCATTCATTCATTCATTCATTCATTCATTCATTCATTCATTCATTCATTCATTCATTCATTCATCATTCATTCATTCATTCATTCATTCATTCATTCATTTCATTCATTCATATTCATCATTTCATTCATTCATTCATTCATTCTTCATTCATTCATTCATTCATTCTTCATTCATTCATTCATTCATTCATTCATTCATTCATTCATTCATTCATTCATTCATCTTCATTCATTCATTCATTCATTCATTCATTCATTCATCTTCATTCTTTATTCATTTCTTTATTATTTATTAATTATAAATTATTTATATTAATAATATATTTATTTATTTATTCATTTATCTATTTATTTATTTAGATGTAGTGCTACTGAGAACTCTTTTTTAATGTCCTTTAAACTTTGATAGCTTCGATCGCAAACTGCAAAATTTGAGAAAACCCAAAAAAATTATGCAACAGATTATTTAAAACTCCTGATCTTATAATGGTCCAATAGTCATGAACAGTTGTGTCACATGTCAAAATAAAGCATTTTCATTGTATAGTTTCACCCAATATTTATAGACATGATGTTTCAGAGATAAAAAATAGTGACCGTTGCCAAATATTAGAAAACCGTGCATTCCTCAATTTAAATGGTTTGCAAACCACATCATTAGCATCTGCTTCAAACTGGAAAAAAATAAATGATCAAGCTTGAACAGGCTTAGTTTTCACTTTTCTTTATTTTTAAAATTTGTCTTTCAAAATTTACGACAATTATTTAATGATTATATTTCTTAAAATCTATGATTTATCAAATAATTGGCTAGGACTAGAACTGAGATCAACTATGTTATTCTCATGACTGGTGAGTATTTTTAACTCTTTCATCACCATTGGCCTCAAAGTGCCAAAGTCAGTCTTGAAAGACAAAAATAATAATGTAATCTAATCCTAATTTCTACAAAAGTACTATAAATTGAACCAATAGTATCAGTTCTTTCATCAGAACATTCAATTAGCCCTAAGGGGGGTGGGGGGGTGGGGGTATTTTAATTGAGATTTTGCGCTGAATTCAAATGTCGCTTTGTCTTAGCTTGTCATTCTCATGCTGCCTCAATCATGTGTCGGCTATTTTGTGATGGGATGCGAATATAGCCTCAGCGCTGAAAGAGTTAAAAGATGCAAAAATCACTTTTTAAAAAATTTCAATTTGCATGTAAGAAGCATGTCTTTGTCCTATTTTATTCTTAACAACAGG
>NC_088362.1:25003246-25040746 GCF_034508935.2 Berghia stephanieae | reverse complement strand
TTAGGCAATATTGCATTTTTTCTTTTTTACAGAGACAACGCTGATAACGGCCAGGTACTCATTTTACACCTGAGTACATCTGGGATGATCGAAGGAAAGAGAGCTAGAGGAAGACAAAGAATGACTTATTTAAATAACCTAAGAATGGCCGAATGTGATTTTAAAAGCAACACAGATTTCAAGCGCACCACAGAGGATCGTGATTCTTGGAGACAGCTGACCGGCAACACGTGCTCAAGACCACAAGCCACGATGGATGATGATTACAGTGAGAGAATGTGAGTAAAGAGCCTTTTCCAAGGACTCAACTATGCACTGAGTGGGGCTTGAACCCAGGACCTTCCGATCCAAAAGTAAGTGTCATGCCTCACTAGATCACATTGCCACACAATTATAGGACGACAATACAAAATGAATTCTTTTAACAATGGAAATATCCGCGGCAAGACAGAACAAAATAGTAGTCCTTTTAAGCCAATAGACCCATGGAGAAGAGTTAATCTCGGTACCTATAGCATATATCCTCTTTTTGAAGTTATCTGATCATAGAGATGAATGGCGTACCAAGATCACCGATGTCTGGCACAGACTTGATACTTGAAGAAGAAATAGCATGAAACAGACAATAGCAATTGCTTGCTATCCTTTGGATAGGATGCTAGTCTATTGCAAAGTACTTTCTACCAGATCTAACAGATCCCGCTACCCAATCACTGCTGGGTAGACATGGGGATCAGAAAAAATTTAAAATCCCTGGGATCAATCTCAGTCCCTGCATGCAACAAGATGTGCGGCTATGTGGTCTTGTGGTATGACACTCACTTTCGGATCAGAAGATCCTGGGTTCGCGCCTCACTCGGTGCATAGTTGAATCCTTGGAAAAGGCTCTTTACTTACATTCTCTGACCATACTCAGGTGTAAAATGAGTATCTGGCCGTTAACAGCATTGTCTCTGTCAGAAAAAAAATTGTAAATCGCCTAACAGGCGTCATGTTTCGTTCTAAATGTTACGTGTTGCTGTTGGTCAGGGACCCCTTGTAAAGCGCTTTGAGCACATTTAGTGGATAATGCGCTATATAAAAGCTCAATTTTTTTTCTTAAAAGCTCAACAAGATATAGAATACTCGAAGTGCCCAAAGTCCAAGGAGGCAAATTCACCCCCGCCATTTGATGCTACATCATTTCTACTGATTTAATTATATTTGTGTGACTGGCTGAGAAAACCTGGAAAGAGGAGCAAATTTCATAATCGTTCTATATGCAGTGGTGTAGACCACATATTTCTGATCATTTACCACTTTACATTTTCTTTCTATGTCTATTAGAACCCAAGTTATGATTTTTTTTCTGAATAAAATTTGTTGCTATGGGAAATGCTTAATCTTCTATTTTGGCTCATATCTCAAATCGAAGCTTGCCGAATCGTCCCAGGTTTTCTCAGCCAGCCTCACATTTTCCAGTTTTCACTGACCAATCTCTGTCCCTTGCCGGCCCTCATGGTACCAAACCTCACACTCAGATCCATTGTCTTCAGGGCAGAGTCTTGTCTCTCCATTCGTCTGGTGGTCCTGCCTCTCAACGTGTCTTTCTCCTGGTCCAGGTCTTTGCGATTTTCTGCATGACAATAATTGTAGTAATGAAAAAAATATTGAGCTTAAAATTGAGCTTTATATAGCGCAATATCCACTAAACATGCTCAAAGTGCTTTACAAGGGGTCCCTGGTCAACAGCAACATTTAACATGTAGGATGGGACATGACGTTTGTTGGGCAATATTACAATTTTTCAGACGAAGACAACGCTGTTAATGGCCAGGTATTCACTTTACACCTGAGTATGATGAGAAAACATGAGTAAAGAGCCTTTTCCAAGGACTCATTTATGCGCCGAGTGCGAGGCTCGAACCCAGGACCTTCCGATCCGAAAACGAGTGTCATACAACAAGACCACATAGCCACATGAAGGAACATGTTGCTATTTGAAACTCCAAGGAATAAAGAACAATAAGAAATGAAATAGAAGCTTCAAATTATTGATCGAAGACGGATAATGTGGACGTTTAGGGTTTCCTCTTTATCAACAAATCATGATGAATGAAACACAAAGGATGACTATGGTAAGGCTATGTGGTCTAGTGGTATGACACTCGCTTTCAGATCAGAAGGTCCTGGGTTTGAGCCTCATTCGGTACAAAGTTGAGTCCTTGGAAAAGGCTCTCTACTCACATTCTCTCACCGTTCTCAGGTGTAAACTGAGTACCTGGCCTTTAATAGCGTTGTCTCTGTCCAAAAAAAATTGTAATATCGCCTAACAGGCATCATGTCCCATCCTATATGTTAAGTGTTGCTATTGGTCAGGGACCCCTTTGTAAAGCACTTTGAGCACATTTAGTTGATGTTGCGCTATATAAAAGCTCAATTAAAATTTCATAGTCGTAGTAATAAATTAGCAGGGGAGTAAATGAGGTCATCAACAATGGTAGAGAATCAATCCTGGGTGCCCTTGTCCACCCAGCAGTGATTGGGTAGCTGGGTCTTTTAGATCTGGTGGAAACTACTTGGCGATAGACTAGCATCCTATCAAAGGGATAGCAAGCAATTGCTATTGTCCATTTCATGTTAAAGAAATTGGGTTAAACTCTGACTCAATAGGTCTAAAAGCACTGAAGGACTGCGACCTAATTTAAACAGGAAGCATTGAACAAAAATGAAATTATAACAACTTCAAAACAAGAATAAAATTGGTGTTTGGGCTCAAAATCCTTCTTCAGCCAATATCCAATGCAAATTTCTGGAAGTGGGTGAATAAAGTTCATTTTATCTTATCCTAGGCATTCCATGAAAGAATATACATTATCCATCAAACAGGATGTCTGATGTCAACAGGAATCACCCATGTTGTCCAAGTGAGCAAATTGGGGGTTAATAATCTTAACCAAGAAAAAAACAAAAGCACCTGAAGCGGGACCTTCCAGGTCACAGTGCAATGCCTTAACCACTCGGCCATTTCAAGTTATCTTATTAATAAGACAAAAAAACAAACAGCCCTCTACTTCCATATAATTCATTTCATTTGTTGTTTTTTTAATGGTTAAATACAGACAATTATTCCACCCCTTGGTCTAAATAGTAACTTAAAATGATATCAAGTTTACAATAATAATTTTTTACGTCAGATTATAAATTGTTAAATTTTTCAGATTCTTTAAAAAGAAGTATCATTTGAATGTTTTCAAAGATGTCTTTCCTTCAAAGATGACGAAATAGGAATCGATTGAGGGGTAGAATAAATGAATTTTGTTCCCAACGTGCCAACCATCAACTCCAGTATCCTTAGACACAGCGTAACAAATAATCAAAATAAGAGAGAAGAATGAATGAACAGTTGGGCAATGAGCACCACGGATGTATGCTTGCCCATATGACCACTCCTGTAAAGACTGATAGCCTAAATAAGCTCAGAAGACACCAGCAAAGCATCATCTTTCAACTAAGAACACAACACATACCGCTCAACAACCATTTAAGCAAAATTACAAAAGATACATCCCCTTCCTGCCTCTTATGTCAACACCCCAATGAAAGAGTAACACACCACTTGCTTGAAGACCTGAGATGCGCATTCCTCTCACCAAATCCAAGCATCAGTAACACACTGTAACAAAAGACGTCTAACTTCTACATCATGGCACAAGACCAAAATGCTAGAGCTCAGGTGGTCGCTGGTTTGGATAAGTAAGTAAGTAAGTTCCAACGTGCACTCGCAACCTCATGCAGCGGTTGGGCACACGTCCAGAATTCCAAAAGACAAGAGTGTAAGAAATCGTATTTTATCCTCACCCTGATTGTTATCCACGTATGACTCCTCATCGCCTTGGTCACCTCTCTCCCCCTCCCTCTCCTCCTCTTCATCTTCTTGCCTCTCCCTATCTGTGCTTTGTCCGTCAACCACGCTGTCTTCTCCTTCTGTCTCCCTCCTCGGTGTCTCCTCCTCCTCTTCTAGCCTCCTTCTCCTCTCATCCTCATCTGTATCTCTCTCGACATGGGGATGGTGGATCTCATCTCGAATCTCACTGGTAAGACTTGATCCCTGGAGAAATAACATTATAAAATGAACATAAACTTGAGCTTTTTTATATAGCGTAATATCCACTAAAAGTGTTCAAAGTACTTTACAAGCAACAGCAACACTTAACATGTAGGACATGACATAACGCCTGTTAGACGATATTGCAGTTTTTTTGGACAGAGGCAACACTGTTTACAGCCAGGTTCTCATTCTACACCTGAGTACGGTGAGAGAATGTGAGTAAAGATCCTTTTCCAAGGACTCAACTCTGCGCTGAGCGAGGCTCGAACCCAGGACATGCCAATCCGAAAGCAAGTGTCATACCACTAGACCACGTAGCCGAACATAATAACATTGTGCATATATATAAACGTGCCAAAGTGATACTAAGGCTGCTGGAAGCTGTGGACTGTAAAAAGTAATTAACAAAAATGAATATAACAGCTTCAAAAAAAATAAATAATTACCAAACACAGAACGTTTTGGGCTCAAAACCCTTCTTCAGCCAGCATCAGCAAACAAAAATAAACAATAAAAACATAAATACATAAATACATTATAAAACAAAAACCTAGATCGCCGACCAGCCACAGACAATTATATAGATTTTTTGACCAATCAAAACACAGGATTTTTGACACACGCTCAAATTGGACTGGTCGTTTTTCACAAATAATAGAATGAATGAAGTTGATGTCTCTTTGCTCTTAGTTATTGTCTTTAGACTGCAAGTTTGGTGATTAGTTCTCATTAGATTCTCTCCGACAGACAATTTATAGTCTGAATAGATATAATTTAATGAGAACTAATCATTAACATGGCTGTCTAAAAACAATATCAATAGCTGAGTGACATCAATTTCGTTCCATCCATCTATTTTAGTACCCAATCTGACTGATTTAGTTGCTTTATATGAAGAAGAAAAATAAAATAAAACTGTGATGAAATCAATCAAATATGTATGGCTGGCTGAGAGATGCGCAAATTTCATAAATTGAGTTATGTATGCAGTGGTGTAGACCACATCTTTCTGATCATTTTCCACTTTAAATTTTCTTTCTATGTCTATTAGAAACCAAGTTATGATAATTTTTTTTCTGAATAAAATTTGTTGCTATGGGAAACATTTTATCTTCGATTTTGGCTCATTTCCCGAATCGAAATAGAAGCTTGCCGCATCTTCCCAGGTTTTGTCGGCCAGTCTCACATATATTTTTTTTTTTTAATAAAAAAAAAATTGAGCTTTTATAAAGCACAATATTCATTAAATGCGCTCAAAATGCTTTACAATGGGTCCCTGGCCAACAGCAACATTTAACATGTAGGATGGGACATGACGCCTGTTAGGCGAAATTACAATTTTTTTTCTTACATAGACAACGCTTTTAACGGCCAGGTACTCATTTTACACCTGAGTACGGTGAGAGAATGTGAGTAAAGAGTCTTTTCCAAGGACTCAACGATGGCACAAGTGAGGCTCGAACCCAGGGCCTTCTGATCCGAAAGCGAGTGTTATACCACTAGACCACATTATAGCCGCATATCTGTCCACTTACCAGTGTGGTCAGTCCCATGTTGTCAGTGTTCACGCCTGCCCGTTCCAGCAAGTATCGGCCAAGGAATTTGATGGGATTGGACTGGAGAAAAAAAACAAAGAAAAAAAAAGATTGGAAGAAGTGAGGAGGAAATAACTGATAGCTCAGTTGGTAGAGCACTCACTTCATATGCAAATTGACCAAGATCGATCCCAGGTACAGACGAGATCTTTTTCTGACTCCCCCTGTCCATCCAGCAGTGAATGGGTAGCTGTCTGTTAGATTTGGTGGAAAGTACTTTGCGATAGACTAGTGTCGTATCCAAAGGATAGAAAGCAATTGCTATTGTCTGTTTCACGCTATAGAAACCGGGATAAACTTCGGCTCCATGGCCTCATGGCTCTGAGGGACTACTTTTTATTTTTAATATATGTGAAAAGAGCACCTTCTAAAATGTGCTTTATTACACTTGAGCTTTTATATAGCACAATATCCACTAAACGTGCTCAAAATGCTTTACAAGGTGTCCCTGGCCCACAGCAACAGTAACATGTAGAACGAGACATGACGCCTATTAGGTGATATTACAATTTTTTCCGACTAAGAAAATGCTGTTAACAGTCAGGTACTCATTTTATGTGAGTAAAGAGCCTTTTCCAAGGACTCAACTATGCGCCGAATGAGACTCAAACCCAAGATCTTCCAATCCGAAAGTGAGTGTCATACCACTAGACCACAAGAAGACACTGTGAAGATAAAACAGGGCAAAGACCCAACGACAAAATTAGATCTTCCCATGTTAACAAAGACTTCAAGCAAATTCTATACTAGTACAAGTCAATTATTTTTGTAATGATCATCAGTTAAAAATACCAAAAAAATATGTAATGTGCAACCACATATATATATATGACCAAATAAAAGGGGGAGGGGGGAGGAGGGGGGGAGACTCTTTTTTTCTTTTACTTAAAAAGGTTGCCTTTATAAAGCGCTCTTTAATAGTAAATTTTAAAAAGTAAAGAACAATTTATTTAACATTTTAAAATTCTTTTTGTATTTTCTCTTTTCTTCAGTTTTTACTTTCTTGATTGTTTTTTGGGGTGTTTTTGTTTTATTGTCTGTTTGTATGGGGTTCTTTTTTTTTTTTGCTTGTTGTACATAAATTGTCAACCTTATCTACTAATGTTGTTTTTGTTTTTAAGGGTTTTACGGCGCTTGCAACACATTTAGGTCATATCAGCGTCAGTAAAAAGGAAGAGAATGGGATAGTTAAAAGTTCTAGAATTACAATTAAAGCGCAAAAGAAAAGGTAAGACAAAGGGGAACGGGTTCAAATAGGGAACAGATGTAGATTCCAAGAGCACACCGCCAAAGTACTTAGTTTGAGATCACCTAAAAGTCTCATCCAGACACAAGCACAGGTCCCAACTAAGAGGAATACACTCAAATGTTTACCAATCATATAATATAATATGTAAACTAAACATAATACAATGCATAACAGAGAGATGATTTACAAGGAAAAAAATACCATCTCCCAAAACTATAACTATACATTCGACTGTTTCCCTCCCAGTCAGGGAACTCAGGCAAGGATCAGGACAAAACTAAGTAATCTCATTCCAAGACAATGACAGGAAACAATTGGAAAACAGGTATGGGGGGATAGAAGACACAGCATGTACCTCCCTGCCCACTATGGGAGGTCAGGATCCCCACCCAGTATCTACTAATGAAACATTAAAATAACTAAAACCAATAATGTCAACGTATCATTTATCAAAACACAATATTTTCAATGTCTATATCAACAGTCTGTTGCAAACCTATTCATTCCTTGCTCCACTTTCATAGATTTAAAAACTACCCATAGGTTTCCACTGATTCACCAAGCTCAATGGACTTCTCAATGCTTTATTTGTTTGTTTGTTTGTTTTTAAGAGTTTTACGGCGCTTGCAACACATTTAGGTTATATCAGCGCCAGTAAAAAGGAAGAAAATGGGAAAGTAAAAAGTTCTAGAATTACAATTAAAGCACCCAAGAAAAAGTAAGATATAGGGGAACTGGTAACAAATAGGGATCAGATGTAGATTCCAAGAGCATACCACCAATGTACTTAGTTTGAGATCACCTATAAGTCTCATCCAGACACAAGCACAAAATCCAACAAAGGGGAACACTTTCAAATGCCAACATTATACATTCAAAATAACAAATATAATAATACATAACAGAGAGATGATTTACAAGGAAAAAAAATATCATCTCCCAAAACAATAACTATGCATTTGAAGGTTTCTCTCCCAGCTAGGACTCCGGCCAGTGCCAGGACAAAACCAAGTAATCTCATTCCAAGACAAAGACAGAAAGCATGTTGGAAAACAGATATAAGGGGATAAAAGATGCAGTATGTACCCCCCTGACCACTATGGGAAGTCAGGAACCCCACCAAGTCAAGGCTTTAGTTGTTCCCCGCTCAGGAATGCAAGTCACCTGTTGTACACTTTTTTTTGATACTAACACGCTTACAGTGCACTGCCACAGCCACTAGGCCACCTCACCCCTAATTTGAAAAATGATAAAGAAAAAATACAAAGACACTTCTTCAAGTCGTCATTATTAATCCGGGAATATCAAATTAAGAAATTAAGGAGCAGGCACCAGTGCAAGATAAAGATCTGAACAAGTGTGTATGAAAGGTGCCAGACAAAGCAAGAAAGAAAAATACAAGAAAAAAAAACATCCCAAAAAATCAGTCTCCCTTGAACGTCTGACCAGTCATCAGGAGGTCTGAGGTTCAATCCCCAGTCGAGATCGACTGATTTTTTGGGAAGTTTTTTTTTTCTTGTATTTTTCTTTCTTGCTTTGTCTGGCATCTTTCATACACATTTGTTCAGATCTCAATCAGGGGAAGAAACTTACAGATCCAGTTTCTCCCAGGGTCTTGAGTCCGTCTCTAAGTGCATCTGTGATATTTGCAACACCTTGAATGTCAGTCTGACCTAGCACGTCAAAAATTATCTGCCCTGAAACATAATGAGAGATAAGAAATATGTAAAAATTTTAACACATTTATTTCATTTCCAGGCAAGTAAAAGTGATTTGACCAAATATCCAGTTTTTTCATTTCAGAAATTCTATGCCTTTTGTTAAATCAAAAGTAACATATGACTGCTTTGGTCGCAAAAGTGTTCAACTCCAAGTATTTGCAGGTTTTTTTAAAAATTTGGCCATGATCACTCTTTAAACAATAATGCATGAAGTCTATAAATATTGGAAAAAAAAAACCATCAAATGAACATGCTTTATTTTGACATGTGACAAATCTGTTTTTGACCATTTGAATGTTATATTGTCTGTATTGTTTGTAATCTCCTTTATAGTTTGTTGTTGTTTTTTTTCTGAGTTAAACAGTTTGTTAATAAAAATAAGATTATAAAAAATAAAATTCCCTTTATTCATCCCCAAGGGGAAATTTGTCTTTAGGGTCTATTCCAGGGGAAAACTGGAATAAACCAGGCGTCAGCCGAAGTGCAGCACCGCAAAATGAGATAGGGCGAGGTGACTTGCTCAAGGCCACACAACGAGGTGGGTTGTCAAACCCGGTACCTTTTGGGTAAGAAGCAAAGACTGTACCGCTGAGCCACGATGCTCCCTAGGTAACACGGTAATCATTAAGTAACATATAATGATTTTCCAGTCTTTAAAACCTGACGACCTAAAGATACGAGTATTGTGTGGTCTCACTCAAAACGAGATGGACATTCTCACTCTAAACACATGTATGTGCGGCTATGTAGTCAAGTGGTATAACACTTGCTTTTGGATCAGAAGGTCCCGAGTTCGAGCCTCGCTCTGCAAATAGTTGAGTCCTTGGAAAAGGCTCTTTACTCACATTGTCTCACCGTACTCAGGTGTTAAATAAGTACCTGGCCATTAACAGCATTGTCTCTACCCGTAAAAAAATTGTATATCACCTAACAGGCGTCATGTCTGGTTCTACATGCTACGTGTTACTGTTGGTCAGGGACCCCTTGTAAAGCGCTTTGAGCACATTACGTGGATATTGGGCTAAATAAAAGCTCAATTTAAAAAAAAAAAATTTTTATGACACACCAGTAAGCTGTCCTGACACATTGCGATGCAAACGTTCAAAGAAGGGATCCATGTGTTGTCTTGTCTGTTTGACAGCTTCCTGTGCTTGGTCTGCCACATTGGCCCACACATTCAGCTTGCTCTGGCAGAAATACATCTTGGGAGGCGGTGTGACGTTTTCGTAGGGGATGAGCCAGTCTGTGTTGACTGAAATAAATATTGATACCAAAGTATTTGGTATTTAAATTAAGAGAAACTTTAAGACATAATTTTTTAAAAAGATATTAGAGCAAAAAAGTCTTTTAAAAGTAAAAGGATGGAAAGGGTTTTTGAAAAACAGAGGCAGAGGCGGTGATTAATCTCTCCATTCCTTTGATTCTTCTCCTATCTTCCTAATTTAGGATGCAAAATTAAATTGATATCTCATTCATAAAAATCCCACTAATTTCAAGGCTATGAGCTAATTTCAAGATATGAGCTAATTTCAAGGTTATGAGCTAATTTCAAGGCTATGAAAAAAATTCTGAATGACCCAATTTGTTACGGCAAAAGCTTTACCTCAACATTTCTACTACTTTATTATGTAAGGAATTAGAATTGCTCTTTGAATAATTCCACACAAATTTGATTTTATTCTAAACTGATATTACAAAATCTTCATTGCTTTCATCCAGAGGCAAGTAACGACACACAGCGTTTATTAAAAAAGAAATTAAAAGCCAAAGTCGTATTGCTGTCACTGATGCAAATGTTGCTGCTCGAAGCTCAAAGAAATAAATAACAATGTAAAATTGAAAGTAAGCTTCAATTTAATATATGATAACAGATAATGTGGACTTTTCGGATTTCCCCTTTATCAACAAAACAAGATGAATGAAACACTACAGACGATAATATGTGATAATGGCATTGTTAATTTGAATAAACAAAACCATTGGTGGGGTAGGAAGTATCAAAAACGTTTCTCAATTCCTGTCTGAGACAAATTTTAAAAATTGGATGACCAGGAAGATTTAGTTGTGGGAAAAGGAAAAAAGAAGTCCTTCAGAGCCATTGGGCTCATGGAGCTGCCGAAGTTTATCCCAGTTTCTATAGCGTGAAACGGACAATAGCAATTGCCTGCTACCCTTTGGATAGGATGCTAGTCTATCGCAAAGTACTTTCCACCAAATCTAACACTCAGTTAGCCATTCACTGCTGGGTGGACAGGGGGGTCAGAAAAAATCTGGACTGCACCCAGAATCTATTCTGTCTTTGATCCAGAGACGTAAGGAAGGAAGGAAGGAGAAATGAATGTCCTGGTCTCAATGCTGGCTTTTGTCATAAGGAAGCCAGTGAAATAGAAATGTTTTTTATGACACTAGTAAAAAGCCCGCAATTTCGTGGGGAAAGAACTATTTTCATTCGATATTGCCAGAATCATTTTCTTGATTAGCTTGATTACGATTAGATGCACATTTTAATCGATGTGCTTGTCGTCGGTGCTTTATTTGGCATGATTTTAGTTTATCAGTCAGTAGATATCAATATCAATAAGTCGCAAGTCTTTACCACGCTTTACTTGGGAGTGCTTTGCACTACCTTCAATACTTCACGAATTAAAATGGCGGCCAAGAATCAAAACAATGGTCAAATTAGGACATCACGGTTTGTTCTAGAGTTTTTAAAACGCTTTTATATGATGACAAATGGAATAAATAAACGCCTGACAAAATATCAACGGTGAAAATACAAATTGAATGAATACTGGGGATGTAGAAGCTTTCGGAATGTCTCCCCTTTACTTAACTTATGTGAGGTCAAATGAAAATCTGAAGCGGACGCGAAAAATATCATGTCCCCCAATCTGTCTACTTTTGGTTTGTTCAGGCTAGAAGCTAGACAGATCCAATTGACAGTTTGCCGACAACGTTTAACTAAATATTTCCCAGGGCAATAATTATCACATCGATGGCATAAAAACGACAGTAATATCAGCAGTAATATTCGCTGATGTTGTTAATCTGTGAAACTTGTTTAAAATTTCTGTAAATCCGAATACCGTCATGTGATCAAGTGAATTATATCACTGTGAATGCCACGATTTGCTGAAAAATGCCAATCTGACAGTTCCCAGCAAACACCCCCCCCCCCCCCACTTTTCTCAGGAATTTCTCACTTGATGGACACCCCCCCCCCCTTTTTTTTTTCTTCCACGCAACCATATTCCAAAACACACACACACACATATGTATACACCACACACACACACACACACACACACACACGCACACATAAACATACACGCAATGAGAACACACTACTACATAACACTGATCACCGCTAAATCAACACAACGGAAGTAAGGACTCTACTGGACAGATAGAGTTGAGGGTGTGGTCATGAGGTGTTAGTGTCTTCAGTAAATTTTTTATGATATCTGTTTGACTTAACGAACTTTCAAACTGACTTTAAATTATAAAAGGAAATCAAGTTATCTGTTTATCTATCTGTAGAAAATACATTTCTATTTTTCAAATCTTTCAGTAGAGTTGTGCGCGTATCAATTTTTTTATTGACTCAAAAAAGCACAATGTTCTCCACAAGGCTATATTTTTTAAAGAAAGGATTGAAGGAAACTAAGTAAGGATCAAAGCATAAGACTTTTCACTCACCATGGTTATATGATCCAATCAGACCTGTAGGGGTAGAAAATTGCATACTGGTCAAGACGGATAGTTGAACCATCATCTCCATGCCCTCCTCTGGTCAAATAAATGGTGTGTAAATAGAGGTTTTAAATAATCAAGATAATGGTCAAATTGTGTGTAAATAGAGGTTTTAAATAATCAAGATAATGGTCAAATTGTGTGTAAATAGAAGTCTTAAATAATCAAATAATGATCAAATTGTATGTAAACAGAGGTAAATAATCAAATAATGGTCAAATTGTATGTAAATAGAGGTTTTAAATAATCAAATAATGGTTAAATTATATATAAATATA
Organism: Berghia stephanieae; assembly: GCF_034508935.2. Lineage (NCBI taxonomy): Eukaryota > Metazoa > Mollusca > Gastropoda > Nudibranchia > Aeolidiidae > Berghia > Berghia stephanieae. The sequence continues at coordinate 25,028,060 of NC_088362.1, read as the reverse complement.
GTTTTTGAATATTCAATTTATGGTCAAATTGTGTGTAAATAGAGATTTTAAATAATCAAATAATGATTAAATATAGTAGAAAAATGCATGAACGGCTTTGTAACATTGAAAATAATAGGGTTGAAAAAATTTCAGAAAACAATTTTAAAAATCTAGATCACGTTATCTTCAAATAAAAAATATTTTTTTGTTCTACAATGGAAGACATAATCAAATCTGAACATATTTTATTTATAATATTTTAATGTATTTTAGCCAATACTGTAAATTGCTGCAGGCATTTGGTATTTATAAGAGGATTTCATATTCTACATGGTATGCAAATTGCAAATAATTCAACCAGGCTTACCTGAAGTGGCAAGAGGTACAAATATGTCAAACTGCCCACCCATTTCAACAGGCAAAATATGATTGGACAAGGCTTCAAAAAATTCACGTGATTGGTCATCCTCCTCGTCGCTTAAAGAGTCAAGGGTCACCGTACATCCGTGGGCTAAAAGGATCTCGCTAGGCTCATTGCAATGACAGAAGAGACCTATACTCCTTTTTAAAAAAATAAAAAAATTTTTAATAAAATTAAAATGATATAAAGAAAGAGAAAAAGCCCATGAACTCTAGATAGAGGTCAACTACAATTTGTAACTTTTATGAGACTTCTGGTCTTTATTTTGGAACATCCTATCGTTTAAATAAAAGTTGAGCTTTTATAGAGCGTGATATCCACTAAACATGCTCAAAACACTTTACAAAGGGTCCCTGACAAACAACAACACGTAACCCGTGCTCAAAGAGCTTCACAAGCGGTCCTCTAGCCAACAGCAAAGCTTAGCATGCCTCTTAGGCAATATTTCAATGTTTGTGTACAGAGACAACTCTGTTAACAGCCATACTCATTTTACACTCAAGTACGGTGAGAGAATGTGAGTAAAAAGCCTTTTCCAATGATTCAACTATGTGTCAAGCTACGGGTCCGAACCCAGGACCTTCCGATCCAGAAGCAAGAGTCATACCACTAGACCACATAGCTGCACATCACAAAATTTGACAAAATATTGTTGTTTTAGCTATAAAAACTTAATGCTGGGTTGTCAAGCTTGTTTTGCTGAACAAAATTATCTTATGTATATCATATACTTTTATTCCTTTTGGGCCGAATTTGATGCTTCGAGGAAAACAAAAAATGATCAGTCAAGGAGAGAATTAACTCACTCAACCCTAACACCGAAAATATCCGTAGTTTTACCTGGGTTACTTTCACCCCATTCCAATTTATTACCTTTTTCTGAGACAAATTACAGGAGTAGTATCAAAGCTAATGATTTTAGTTTTTACATGTTAATGATAGTTGAATAAAACTATCTAATCTATGTACATGCTCATTTTAAAACATTTTTTCCAATTTTGAAAAGTAGCAAAAATCTCTAGGATTAAGTAAGTTAAAGAGACACTTATATTAGTAAAAAAATCCTAATGCTTGTAGCACTAAAATGAAACTAACTGTGCATTCCGGCCTTCCAACACCTCCTCCACTTGCTGTACAATGGACCTAGCCGTCGTCCCTTCATATTCATACACTACTGGCAACACACCAAAAAGGACTGCATCCAGAAGTAACTGAAACCAAAAATACTTTTTTAAATCAATATTATTCCCTGTAGAGTCAGCTTCCCAAAAACTGTCAAATCTATTTTTCTTAAATTTCTTTCATTCAAAATACCAAAAAAAAATTGGAATTTTAAAAAAATAAACTGTTTTTAATAAAAAAAATAAAAATTCCCTTTATTCATCCCAAAGGAGGAAATTGTCTCTAGGGTCTATTCCAAGGGAAGACTGGAATAAACCAGGCATCAGCTAGGACTAGGAGGCTTGCTCAAGACCACCCAATGTAGCGGCGGGTGATTGAACTCAGTACCATTTGGGTACAAAGCAAAGACCATACCGCTTAGCCACGCTGCTCCATATAAACCAAAAATGCTTAGACATAGCCATATCAAATGTACATTCTGAAAACAGTCGACCAAAGATGTCTTTGCCAACTTTTAGTCGTTGCCACCAATAAATTTCAAAAATATGAGTCTGATTGGTTGGGTCAGACTAAAATTAGGACAAGTAAAATGAAAAATAAGCAGCAATGGTATCAAATGTTTTCATGTATCTCCAAAAAACATTCACAGCCATCTTAACCCATTTTTCCCAGAAAGTTCCGCTTATGGCACAACTAAAACTCTCTTTATTATTCTCAAAGGGGGGCTTTATAGAGCTTTTCTTTTAATAGAGCTTTTCTATAGTGCAATATCCACTAAACAAGCTCAAAGCGCTTTACAAGGGATCCCTTGGAAACAGCAACAACATGTAGGACGAGACATGATGCCTGTTAGGTAATGTTACAATTTTTTCGGACACAGACACTTGAGTATGGTAAGAGAATGTGAGTAAAGAGCCTTTTCCAAGGACTCAACTATGTGCTGAGCGAGGCTCGAACCCAGGACCTTCCGATCCGAAAGCGAGTGTCATACCACAAGACCACATAGTCACATTTGTCTTCAGGGTCTATTCCAAGGAAAGACTGGATTACCCCAGGTGTCAGCCACAATGCAGTGACCCAGAGTGAGCTAGGGCAAGGTCACTTGCTCATGGCCACATAGTGCAAAGGGTAGTTGAACTCTGTACCTTTCCGGTATGAAACTAAGACTACACCACTGAGCCACACTGCCCCTCATAGTCTCAAGCTGAACATTGATACATTTAAAGATGCACTACAAACTAAAAGTATCTGGAGATCGTCATTATGACAGCATGAATGACCATGTAAAACTATCAACCCATGTAAAACAAAGTAGTCCTTCAGAGCCATTGGGCCCATGCAGCTGGAGATAATCCTGGTTTCTATATTGTGAAACGGACAATAGCAATTGTTTGCTACCTTTTCAATACGACACTCGTCTATCGCAAAGTACTTTCCACCTGATCAAACAGTCCTTGCTACTCAATCACTTCTGAGTGAACTCCACTTCACCCAGGATTTACTTCAATCCCTTTGCTAGTGAAGCGAGTGCTCTACCAACTGAGCCCCCCCCCCCCCCCCCCCCCCAGGATAAAGCAACAACAACAAAAAAAGTAGTCCTTCAGAGCCACCAGGCCCATGCAGCCAGAGTTTATCCCAGTTTCTATGGCGTGAAACGGACAATAGCAATTGCTTGCAACCCTTTGGATAGGATGCGAGCTATCGCAAAGTACCTTCCACCAGATCTAACAGACCCAGCTACCCAATCACTGCTGGGTGGACAAGGGGGTCAGAAAAAAAAAAATCTCGACTGCACCTGGGATCAATCTCAGTCCCTTTGTTTGTGAAGCGAGTGCTCTACCAACTGAGCTATCAGGACCCCCCCAGATGTTTTCCTTGCCCTACTCACCTCTGCAGCCGGTATCCTAGATGAAATGATGATGACTCTAGGGTTGGTGGACGTGATGCGACCACCGATTTGTACTTGTCCCTGCTGGTATGCATGAAGAGTTCCTTTCACAGGCGATGAACGGAAACTGTGAAAGATGAAAACAAAACAAAAAATGAATGTAAAAAAACTCACAACATCAACCAGCAGGATATAACGTAAGACTTTAGCTTTTGTATAGCGTAATATCCACTAAACGTGCTCAAAGCACTTTACAAGGGTTTCCTGGCTGACAGCAATGCTTAACATATAGGCAGTGACACGACGCCTGTTAGGCGATATTACAATTTTTTTCGGACAGAGGCAACGCTGTTAATGGCCAGGTACTCATTTTCTGCCTGAGTACAGTGAGAAATGTGAGTAAAGAGCCTTTTTCAAGGACTCAACTATGCATCGATCGAGGCTCAAACCCAGGAACTTCTGATCCAAAAGAGGGTGTCATACCACATAGACCACATAGCCGCATATAACGAAACAACCTTGAAGATTGAGAATCTGATTAATACAATTTAGTGAGAACTACTCATAAAAATGGCTGGCTAAAAACAATAACAAAGAGCTGATTGACGTCAATTGCATTCTTTCTATACAGTATAAATAGAATGAAGTTAACATCACTCGGGTCTTTGTTATTGTTTTTTGCTATCCGCATTTATGAGTAATTCTCACTAAACTGCATTAACCAGACTATAAACGTTCAAGGTTACACATAGTTTTGTGTGTTGTTCCGTTATACTTCCGGATGGGAATGTTGTGAGCTTCTTAGCCAAGCGCATACTATCTATAGAGATTTCTTCTCTCCTCACCTCTTCATGACGGAGGCAGTTGGTGGCATCCAATCCGTGTTCACGAGATCATGGAGTCGTTTCTCTTCGTGGTTGACGGCACTCAACTGATCTCGTAATGTTGACTTATTGGCTTTGGGCAATTTGTAATCTTCTCCAGACTGGTTGAAAGGAGGAAGAAATGTTTTTTAATGGCTACTGTTTTAAGTGTCTTAAAAATGTCATAGCCACTATCATCATATTCATTATCACTATCATCACCATCATCATTATCACCATCATCACCATCAACATTATCATGATCATGATCACCATTATCATCATCATCCTCATTATCATCACTACCATTCTCATCCTCATCATCATTGTCATCATCTTCATAATCCTCAAATAATAAATATAGGTAAAATTTCGATATCAATTTTTTTTTCATAAATTATTATCATCAAAATAATAAATCTTCATTATACATTTGCTTTGCTTTTTTTTCTTAATTAGGGCCATTGTTGTTGCTATTATTACCATGTTAATTTATATGACAATGCTTTTAAATCCCTCCGGTTCACATAAATGTTGAACGCTATAGAATTAATGGATTCGAGTATATTTAGTTATGACCAATTTGTCCCAATGAAAGATATTTTTTGTCAAGCTATAAACCTATTACACCAACTGTCACCTCTTTGGTCAACAAGTGAGCGAATCCAACATTACAAAAAGGTTTTGACATATTTATTGAGATGCCAGTTTTTCTCATATTAGACCTGTTTTATCTATTAGAGCATTTATATAGTGCAATATCCACTAAAAGTGCTAAAAGCACTTTACAAGAGGTCCCAAGTCAATAGCAACACTCAACATGCGGAACGAGACAAGATGCCTGTTAGAAGATATAACAATTTTTGCTGACAGAGACAACACTGTTAATGGCCAAGTACTCATTTTACACCTGTGGTGAAAGAATGTGTGTAAAGAGCCTGTTCCAAGGACTCGACTAAGCACAGCTCAGTGGGACTCAAACCCAGGGCCTTCTGATCCGAAGACGAGTGTCATACCACTAGACAACAAAACTGCATATTTAAAGATCATTCTTTAATTTATTTATTTTTAACTACAAGGGTTAGCATGAAATATGAAACACGGTCACTGTATGCTGAATGAAATTTGGTGTGAAAATTTTCTTTAAATGTGGAAAAATGTATAAGTGAGTTTTTTTTTAATTATGGAAGAGCCTACTGATCCTCAGGGGTCCTGATAACTCAGTTGGTAGAGCACTCACTTCACACGCAAAGGGACCTGGTTTGATCCCAGGTGAAGTCGAGATTTCTTTTTCTGACCCCCATCCCTCCAGCAGTGATTTTGTAGCTGGTGGTACTTTACGATAGACGCTTCCTATCCAAAGAGTAACAAGCAATTGATACTGTCCATTTAACGGTATAGAAAATGGGATAAACTCAAGATCCATGAGCCTGATGGCTCTGAAGAAATACTACTGGTCCTTAAACCTGTCTATGTGTTATTGTCCAAATATCAGATGACTAAAGCAGTACAGATCACTCTCACCCCATTATCACATCTTTCAATTATAAATAATTACTTCGAAAAAAATAAAATAATGCATACAAAATAAATTCACAGGTGAACAAACACATACAGTGAATTATATCAAAGGTGATTATGTTTTCTGACTCTAAATAATTTTCATATAAATCTAAACACGCATGCTTATAAATGAATCTTTACGTAATATGACATTCAACAATGAATTCAAATACTCTGTGCATTATATTTTCATTTTAAATAATGAAGGAAATGAAACGATGGCTTCAATTTCATCATCAAAGACAGATAATGTGAATCATTCACCTAAACGACGCCATTCTCACATCTCTTATCCATCCTTAGTGTTTCATTCATCGTGTTTTGTTGATAAAGTGTTGTGCGGCTATGTGGTCTAGTGGTATGACACTCGCTTTCGGATCGGAAGGTCCTTGGTTCGAGCCTTGCGCTCGGCGCATAGTTGAGTCCTTGGAAAAGGCTCTTTACTCACATTCTCTCACCGTACTCAGGTGTAAAATGAGTACCTGGCCGTTAACAGCGTTGTCTTTGTCCGAAAAATTGTAATATCGCCTAACAGGCGTCATGTCCTGTCCTACATGTTAAATGTTGCTGTTGACCAGGGACCCCTTGTAAAGCGCTTTGAGCACATTGTGGATATTGCGCTATGTAAACCTCAATTTTAATATTTTTTTTTAATAAAGGGGAAACCTGAAACGTCCACATCATCTGCCTTTGTTGAATAAATTGAAGCTTACATTTCATTTCCTATTGTTCTTTATTTCTTGAGCTTCAAGTAGCTACAGGTTCATTTTACTCTCATTTCGCTTGTTGTGTTTGCTAGTTTGTTTTAGTTTTGTGCTGTTGTTGTTGTAATCATTGTTGTTTTTGTTGTTGTTTTTGTTGTTGTTGTTTTTGTTGTTGTTGTGTTGTTGTTGTTGTTGTTGTTAATGCCTTCATTTGATTTGGTTTAGTATTTTTAAATTTTCATCTTCAATTTTTTATTTTTTTTGGTTTGTTTATTTTGTTTTTGATTTTCTTTTGTTTTTTAAAAATAATTTTTAAGGTAGGCGGAGCAATGTGAATGTAAAACGTCACATTAATAAAAGATATTTACATATCCACATGCAGAACCAGCTTTTAAAATCAAATCAAAATCATGACTATCTTGAAAATAATTCTAAAATTCAATTTTGTGTACATTTAAAATAAAAATAAAAATACATAAACAAAAGTGAAAACAGCCCGGATTATTTCCTGACTCAATATGAAATAATTTAAAATAAAAGAGAAATCAAAAATTAAAATCAAAGGTTGAAATAAAAGCAGACATTAAATACAACTATTCATATAAAATTCGTAGAGGGGATATAAAACCTTAGATTTGACAGTCCATACTGTGGAGTTTGGTTTTAAGAACGGCTGAAAAAATTAGAGAAAAAAATGTTTTCCTTCTCTGCTTCGCATTGGGTCCAATATGTTAATATGGTATTCTGTCAGAATGAACTACACATAGAAAATTTATATTGTTTTTTGTTTTTTGGCTGAAGAAGGGTTTTGAGCCCAAAACATCCCATGTTTGGTATTTTGTTCTTTTTTTTAGCTGTTATATTCATTGTTGTTAATTACTTTTTACTGAAATCGATTTCAGTCTGTTGATTTTTCTTTACATATCTTTTTGGATGATACTGACGAGGTGGCAGTATAAAAAAAAAAAAATATATATATATATATATATATATATATATAAATATATATATATATGAAGATTTTTGTCTAGGATTAAATTTTGGCTATTACCGTATCGAATTTGTGAATTAAATACATTGATGGACAAATATAACCATTTTTGCTTTTGAAGTAAATCTCATCTATCTCATGTGAACTAAATAAACCAATTTGTGACTCTGTCTTCTACGTGTACCCACTCACATCTTGCACAAATTTGAATATAACAGTTGTCCATTACTCGGGTGGAACATTTCAAAAATGTCTATTAGAGTGGACGCATGATTTCAAAAATGATAAAAAGTTCAAAGAGGATGAATATCCAAAAATTATTGCTATAATTGAAATGTAGAAATAATACAAATAAATATAGTAAGAGAAAATGAAGTGTGTAAAATTTTATTTTTATTCTCTTTTGTCTTCTGGCACTTTCCTACTATTCAAATCCAAATAAATATAAGTTTTCAAATAGAAACAATTTACATTTTCAAAAAGTGTGTATGAAACAGTGCCAGACAAAGCAAGAAAGAAAAAAAATCTCTGACGTCTGACTGATGGTCAGGAGGTCTGAGGTTCAATCCACAGCCGAGGCTAGCTAATTTTTTGGGATGGTTTTTTTTTTTTGTATTCTTTCTTGCTTTTTCTGGCACTGCTTTGGAACCTTATCTTACACCAGTGCCTGCTCCCTAGTTTCTCATTTTACATTATGCACCATACATAATTTGAAGCATTTAATTCCCAAGCAGACCAAACAGATTCAAATTTTCAATTCTAATCTTGAAATATTGGTCGCTTAACAGAACTCGTTCACAACCATGTGGATTGTACATTGCTTTATGACGTTATTCATTTAACGTTATTTGTATGATTTCAGGACAATGGAAACATGAACATATCAAATGCTAAGATTTTAAAACTTAAGACATAAATAACAATATTGCTATTCAATAAACAGTTAAAATAGTGATAACTGCTTCTGAACAACATTCTTGTCTATCACAAAGCTCTGCCGTTTTAAAGAGTATTATAAACGTTACAGTTAAAAAAGAATTGTTTTTAATGGGATTCGAAAATAAACCAAACTTAACAATGTTCTGAATATAAAGTTAGTCATGCGCTCTTGCAAAGAGTTCTGTTTCCCTATGATTCTAGAAAAATAGACATAAATTTTATCTTTTTCTGAAAAGCATTTCATCTCTCTATTTTTATTATTTCAAACACATCTCCTTCCAACCCAAACAAGTCCAGCCCATCTAGTCACCACGAGACCTAGAAATCTCCTTCCAACCTAAACAAGTCCAGCCCATCTACCCACCATAAGAACTACAAATCTCCTTCCAACCCAAACAAGTCCAGCCTATGTACCCACCATAAGAACTACACATCTCCTTCCAACCCAAAGAAGACCAGCCCATCTACCCACCATAAGAACACACATCTCCTTCCAACCTAAACAAGCCCAGCCCATCTACCCACCATAAGAACTACACATCTCCTTCCAACCCAAACAAGCCCAGCCCATCTACCCACCATAAGAACTACACATCTCCTTCCAACCCAAACAAGCCCAGCCCATCTACCCACCATAAGAACTCTGTGCTTTTTCTTTCGGAATGATGAGTCCATCCCAATCTCAAAGTCCAGAGATTTTGAAGCCAACGTTGTCTCAGGAACACATCGACGGATTCCAAATTTGTTGTGCATCACAAAATCTGACCTAAGACGAAATAACACATTACTTAATTAACAATGTGGTTTTATGTTATTTAGTAATAATAATAATATTATTATTACAAAATAATAATAATAATAAAACTAATAATAATAAAACTAATAATAATAATAATAATAATAATATTAATAATAATAATAATAATAATATACTTATATATATATATATATATATATATATATATATATATATATATATATATATATATATATATATATATATATATATATTACAAAGTGATATATGTTGTCCGTATGACCCCCAGTTTGAATTTATATGTAAAAGCATAAAAATGTATAAATATAGAATAAAGAATTAATAGCGACAAATTATATAATAATTATATAAATTGAGATAGATTATTCTTATGGCCTCTAGTCCGAACTTGTGTGTGTGTATTTTTTTTAAAAATAGTATTTAATTTAAATCATAGTTGCACATTAAAAATTCGAACTCTATGTGGTAAAAATAGTGTGATATAAGGATATCATAGCTGTTGCAATATAAGTCCGAAATAAGCCATTACATATACTCAAGTGGATGGAATCGGCATAAACTCCAGCTCCATGGGACTTATGGCTCTTAATGACTACTATTTTTTTCATCCTCTTTCTACTTTCCACGAATTACAGGAATATTTCACATTCATGCAGCTGGACATTCAGTTGATTTTGTGCATAAATTAATGTATGCTTGTTCTTCTTCTTCGTGCTTGTAACATATTATCTATATCGGTTATAGAGATTGTAAAGCGCACTAAACCAACTGTACATGGGGGTCATGCACTATTTAAAATATATTATCATTTTTATCAACAATAACAAACAGCCCCATTTAAGAGAATATAGATAAATAATAAATTAAATTAAATTATCTTAAATTTGAGCTCGATAAGATTAGTCGTTTGCTGCAGTGGTAACATTGGGTTTTAATCTATCAAAATGAACAATATAAATTGACAAATTTTGAAGCAATAAACAATGGAATAAAATCAAATCATCATACTTGGGTTTAACAGGATCGTTGGGATTTTGATCTGTTAGAAGCGCCTGATTTGATTTCACTAAGTCTCTGGGTTTGAGGTCAGGTCCTTGCCAAGGAGGTCGTATGTCCATCAGGCGACCTGTGATAAGAATAAATGAACCAGTAACAATACTGCACACTATCCACTTTTATAGATTTACTCTAGTGTATCAAATAGAAGGGGGGGGGGGTGCACTTTGGTCAAACATCAGTAGAAGGAGAGGTCGGAATAGAATGGGGAGGGGTGCAATTTGACCAAGAGAAAGAGGGAGAGGGGTGCAATTTGGCCAATCCATAGAAAAGGGGGTGGGGGTGCCAATTTTGGGCATTTTCTAATTTAGGCGAGGCGAGATGTGATGTATAAACTGGTTTTCTTTCAATCAAATAACATACTGCTAGTTTGTTGTTTTCATTTCTCCTTTTCTTTGTTTTGTTTTTCCTTTTGGTGAATTTGTGTTGATTAAAATGGAAATTTGGCTTTAAATCAGAATATCTCAAGTACTGTAGAGCTTGATGAGTACGACGAATTTGTAGAAATGTCCTTATTTTAAAATAAACTTACGTTCATTTATTTTTCATGAAAACATGGTAAAAAAAAACAACAGACTTACGAGAGTCAGCCCTTGACAAATGACCTGTTTTTTGTGGAGATTTCGGTCTTTTGTGCCGGCTATCAATATTTCTGTCTAAACTGCCCTGATGAAGAAATATTGGGGTATAAATATAAATATATAAATTTATATAATAATATAAATCTCCATGGAGAAACATTTTTACCAAAATAGATCTTTTAGTATTATTTTCTCTGTGACCCTTGATATTAATTTTTATTTTTTAAGTTTTCTTTTCATTTTTTCTATAATCTATTATCATTATTATTTCTTTTTCCTTATTTTACTAAGTGCATATTAATTATATTGGAATGTTAGAAGAATGATGTAAAATTGTGTTTTACGACCATTCCCTTACGAAATCAATCAATTGAACAAAATAATAGTAATAATAATAATAATAATAATAATAATAATAATAATAATAATAATAATAATAATAATAATAATAATAATAATAATAATAATAATAAGTTATTTATATAGTGGCTCAACTTCCACATAAGTACTCAGCGGTGATTTACAATATTAATTGTCATTAATACTTATAGAAAAGAACTTATAGTTCTAAGACAACGATTGGTTTGGGGTTTTAAAATATATTATTTATGGATGGCTGTTTTGTTTTCTTCTTTATAGTTTTAATTCGCTGTGTTTTTATCTTTATTTGACTCAAATGGAAGATCATAAAGAAATGATAGAGAATAAGTTTGTATAATTCTGTGACCACCTTGTATCAGCAAAAATTTGTTTTGTAATATATAGCATTTCTATGGTATGTAAAAGAACACTGGAACATTTAGTTATGCAGAGATAGAATAAAAAGTTCAAGAAACAAAACATGCATTTTCAGAAAATTAAATTTCAAGTTAGTCATCAAGACAAGATGACAATAAAATTGTTTTTTTTTTTTGGGGGGGGGGGGGGGGCTTTTTTCTTGTTTTCTTTCGGATTTTTTATTTCCAATTAAACTTGCTTTCACTAATCCACATTTTAAAAATCTATTATTCTTTTTTTGAATAGAAAACCATGCATTGGGCTCCAACAAAACCCTCTCACATACTTACAGATCTTCCTTGAGACATGCGGTAATCCAATGTATGAATACATGCGACATAGTGCCTCTTCCAAGCACCATATTCATTGTCTGCGGGTGTGTACGGCAAAAACCATCCCAGTCGGACACACTTGGGCATCCACACCGTTTCCTTCATAAAACATGGAAAGTACAACATATAAACAATGGCATATCATGTGACTTTTAAGATGTTTAATCTTTTGTATAAAGGGTTCTTGGAGTCCCGATAGCTCATTTGGTAGAGCACTCGTTCCACACACAAAGGGACCATGATCGATCTTGGGTGCAGTCAAGATTTTTTCCGATCCCCCTGTCCACCCAGCAGTGAATGGGTAGCTGAGTCTGTTAGATTTGGTGGAAAGTACTTTGCGATAGACTAGTGTCCCATCCAAAGGATAGCAAGCAACTGCTATAGTCCATTTCACGCTAAAGAAACTGGGATAAAACTTCGGCTTCATGGGCCCAATGGCTCTGAAGGACTACACAGAGAGAGAGAGAGAGAGAGAGAGAGAGAGAGAGAGAGAGAGAGAGAGAGAGAGAGAGAGAGAGAGAGAGAGAGAGAAAGGGTTCTTGTCACTCAAACTTGGCATCCCATCTTACCATTTTCACTAAAAGAGTAGCAGGCCTTCAGAGTCAGTAAGCCCAATGGAGCCGGTGTTTATCGCAGTTTCTATAGCATGAAACGGAAAATAGCATTTGCTTGCAACCCTTTGGATAGTACCCTAGTCTATTGCAAAGTAATTTCCGCCAGATCTAACAGACCCACCTACCCAATCACTGCTGGGTGGACAGGGGGGCTCAAAAAAAAATATAAACTGCACTCGGGTTCGATCTCATTCCCTTTGATTGTGAAGCATGTGCTCTACCAACTGAGCTATCAGGACCCCCTAAAAGAGCAGTAAACGGATGCAACTGTCCCTTAAATTAGAGTAAAAAAATAAATGTGTAATGATTAAAATATCTTGTATATTTAATTTAGACTAAAAAATACTAAAAATTAGCTTGGCGCATCTCATATGTCAAACTCAGATCAATCAGCAGACGGATGAAATTTCATCTTTCACTTTCAAAGAAAACAAGTTTGATTTTAAACAGCTCGCTTCCATGACTGGAGTCATGCATTGATGATCTGTATCAATTTCAAAAATATACTTTGAGCAATATAAATAATGTGAATTTTCATCTAACAAATACATGGATATCGGCCATATATATAGTTCACTTTAATTTTTTTATAAAACATGCATTCAGAAAACAAATATCAATTCCTAACCCCAATACCACCCCACTTCCCCCTGACATCCCCAAATCCTTGTTTACACACTAACCTGTTCAGACAGGAATTTCCAGTGCCATGAAACCTGGGCAGCTCGGCATAAACTCTTTGGCTCTAGGAAAGTGAAGATGTAGAGGGACAAAAACCGTGGCAGCACCACAGTGAAGTCAAGATGTTGCATGGGAACTCGGTCGTTGAACCAAGTCTGGACAAACCTGTAATAATAATAATAATTATTATAATAATAATAATAATAATAAAGATAATAGTAATAGTAATAATAATAATAATAATAATAATAATAATAATAATAATAATAATAATACACACACATACAAACACACTCTCTCTCTCACACACATACACACACACACACACACACACACACACACACACACACACACACACAAACACAATATACATAAACTTTATGCACAAAATGTATGATTTTGATTTTGACTATAAGTCAAAATAATAGTAGTAGTTTGTGATCCTAAATAAGAATATCAAATACATTCTACTATCGTGATATGTTGTTCTAGTAATTTCAAATTTTAGGTTTTTATTTAAGGTCTAAAATGAGACGTAGCTATTTTATGTTATATGTTATGGGAATTCTACAAGCAAAATGTTGTTATACAAAAAGGTTTATTATGAAAATAAAGACTTTAAGGGCTGTAGCTAACTCTGCCATTAACTTAACCCATTATATCTTAGAAACGTTACTAGATCTTACTAAGTAGAAAAGATTTACTGAACCAATGACATAAAATCTTGAATAAAATGTGCTGCCTCATTGGCAGCCAATGCAGAATTTCAGGAGCACAAAATAATTGTTGTATTAAGAACATTATAATTATATATTATAATACATGACAATATCCATTTTTTTTCTTAAATTTATAATCTGACCTGTACTGGGATCGTGTGCATTGCTGAAAAATGACATCCAAAAATCGCTTGCGTTGAGAATCACTCCAAAGATCAAACTGAAAAAAAAAAAAAAATTGTTTTAATCAATGTGAAAATTTTACATACAGGACTATTCTATTTAATAATGAGAAATGAATCTATATTTGCCGATATATAGTCAAAAATAATTTTTTTTAATAGCATGCTTCAAAGATACTTTTAAAAACCAATAAAAGAGCAGAATAAAAATGAGAAGATTTTATAAAAAGAAAATACACACGAAAGTAACATTAGGGTTTAAACTCTTTTAAAAAACACATATCAAATAGTAACAAAAGCATCACATTAATCCCATTCTCATTATTATTCATTTACTTATTTACCTATCTAAACCAGCGAACAGCCAAGCCTTGATCCTAATATGTAATAAATTATGATTCTTACCCAATGGGAAACCAAGTCTCGCCTCTCTTTGAAAATCTGAAATATATAAAATTGGCATTTAAAAACTATTATTTATCTTCTACTGGCACTGAAACGATCAAAATGGGTCACAAGCGCAGATGCCAAAAAAATAATTCACAAGTTAGCAACAGGATATTAATAACAATGGTTATATCCTAAAATGCCTTGTGCCTGTAAATGAAACTGAACCAAGCCCACTTCACAAGATCTCTTCCATAAGTGAAATTAATGATGTCTAGTAAACTACAGGTAAAGTCGTAGTGATTTACAATGATGAATGTTAGTCATGGGGCCTTTAACTCTATCCTTACTGATCCTATTCAGTATTTTCCCAAAAGATAAATGAACTTTTTAAACTCAAAAAAACTCTCTACAAAACAACTGTATGTTCTTTTAATTAAACAAAGATCATTCTTCAAAGTTTGTGGTGTACAAAATAAATGTGAATAAGAAAAATGTATATTGTGTCGTAACAAATGTGACGATTTTGATGCAGGTGGTAAGGAAAGGGTTAAACACCCTATTATCATGAGTAAAAAAAAAAAGCAGCTAAATTATAATAATTTCTTTGTGATAAAGAGAATGCTGTTTCCAGCCTAGTACTGATTTTACACCTGAGTAAAGTAAGAAAATGCTCTTTACTCAACGGACTCAACATTACAGTCCAATGTGTGCTTTGACCTTCAACCTACATATAAAAAACTGAGAGTCATACAACTCGACCATAAAGACAAACATTACACAAAGCTTTGACTCGACCACAAACATTACACAAAGTATAATATCTCAAGAGGATAAGGGAAATAATTAGCCCAGGTGGAAATCTAGAAGATTATGATTGTTCATCCTTTTGTCTTTCATTATTTGATATGCCTCTTTCTTGTAATGAATACTAATAACGCAATGAAATGGCTTGCCAAACGGACATAAATTGAGTTTGTTATATAATACAAGTATTTTTTGTTACAAATAAGATGTTGAGAATTGCCTTCGTCACATGGCAAAGTCCTTGTTCAATGACATAATGCTACCTATATTTTTGTCCAATCTACAGAGACCTAGTAATCTATTTCACTGCTAAGTGAACAAATCTGAGGAGACAAAATTTCCCCAACCTGAGATCAAGTTCAGTTCTTCATATTTGGGAGCGGGTGCAAAAACTATCACACCATCAACACCAGAGACATATGAGTAAAAATATATGGTATAGCCTTACCTGCTCATTAGATGGTTTATTCACCATAGGAGTCCAGGCACTCTTTTGAGTTTTCAATTTTGCCGTGTGAAACTTATCATCTGTTACAGCTTTCTCACGTCTCATAGTTGTAGGTCTGCCTAAAACTTTGCTGTCATTCTCTGTGATTGCAAGCCTGGTTTGCATTTTGATTGTCTTCTTTTTGGTCATCGATGCCATTTTTAAGGTGAAAATGGCCTTCAAATAAATGCATCAAATCTGGAATAGTTGAGAAAGTGAAAAAGACTTGAATCTTAACCAAAACGTTCCTGATCCACGAAAGTAGGGTAAAAATTCAAAGTAATTATTAATAACTGAGGGATAAACTATTAACTATTCATAGCAGTTAGCAGCTGGATACGCTCTTTTCAATAAAATAAGCTTATAATATACTAAAAGACGTTATAAGAAATAAATAGACCTTATAAGAACATGTCATCTTGAAATTCCCAAAAGTAACTCATTGAAGAATAATTGGATCATGAAAATATATTGATCTTTTACTATTAGGCCTAATAGTCTAGATCTTTCTCTGCTGTAAAAACATGCTTTGCACAATTTAAAAAAATGAACAAATGTGCAGTTTGTAGTGAGTCAAACCTCTTAAAGCAAAGAATATCTTTCAACCTGAACAACTGGCAGCTGTCTCATAATTTTTACAAGTATAATCAGAGGTATATGATATAATTTTCTGGAGACCTTGCCACCAGCAACTACATTACCTTATTATGTACAATATGCAATATCAGTGCTGATGGTGACAAAAAGTGAAAAAGTAAGAAAATGAACGATTGCCTTTAAGCCCCATTTTTACTGCACTAAACCCCACTTTTAGAGCAATTGAGATGATAGACTATCATTGATACTCTAGCTAACTTCTGGAGAGTGGGAAACTGCACCTGTGTGTTCCACCACACATCAACTCTCTCATTGCTAGCACATTGTTTCGAGAAAATGTAATTTTTAAAAGGAGGAAATTCCTCCTCTGGACTCCAAAATCGCGGATTTCCGCGAATCCGAGGAAAACCATCAGCACTGCAATATCATTCTTTAACACAGTTATAAGGCATTATCGTGCCACTCCATTCTCTGTGTACAGGATTATTTTTATCTCAATTCACAATGTGACTTGGTTTCACAATGTGACTTGGTTTGACAAAGTGTCAAATGCTGACCTTTGGACAGGAACAAACCAATAGCAAATGGATGTCCAAGTCAGATGCAGAAAGTGGCGATGGGTTGGCCATACCTTGCGGATAGAGCCCTGTAATATAACCAAGCAGGCTTTCGAATGGAATCCACAGGGGAAAAGGAAACGGGGTCATCCAAAACAGACTTGTAGGATAAGCCTTCACCAAGATTTGTGCGTCTCCAATCTTACCTGCGCAAAGGTCTGTGCCAAGGACAGAAGAAGATGGAAAAGTGCTCTTGAGGCCCTGTGCTTCACCAGGAGCCAAGAGGCATAAGTCAAAAGAAAGTAAGTCACAATGTGACATCATCAACATTATTAACTATGTCCCGTTGAGTAAGAATTATTTTATTTTACAGATATATAAACCATCATACTATCTGTTTGATCCAAAAAGATTTTATTCATTAACCGTCCATCCTCATCTTTCCACAGATCATGAGATGTGAGTGGATATCTGTAAGAGGACCAGTAGGAAAATCTAAAATTTGAATATGTGTTCAAAAAGTAATAGTAATACCACAATATAACCCGATCAAGCAATCAATGTAAACAACGCATCAGGCAAATTTATGGTGCTCTGACTCTTCAACTCATGTCTTTTACAGAAAAGAAATAAAAACAACAATAAAATCTCTCTCTCTCTCTCTCTCTCTCTCTCTCTCTCTCTCTCTCTCTCTCTCTCTCTCTCTCTCTCTCTCTCTCTCTCTTCTCTCTTCTTCTTCTTCTTCTTCTTCTTCTTCTTCTTCTTCTTCTTCTTCTTCTTCTTCTTCTTCTTCTTCTTCTTCTTCTTCTTCTTCTTCTTCTTCTTCTTCTTCTTCTTCTTCTTCTTCTATCTATCTATCTATCTATCTATCTATCTATCTATCTATCTATCTATCTATCTATCTATCTATCTATCTATATATTATATATATATATATATATATATTTATATATATATATATATTTATGTCTTTCTATTTCTTTCTACTCCCTGTTCTTGTAACCCTTAGCCAAAATACTCATAACATCCGCCAGTCGCACAAAACTATGTGTAACCCTGAACGTTTATAGTCGGAGTGATAGTAATATATCTAGATTAGGATTAAATTTAGTAGGCACGAAAAATCACTGGCTAAAAACAATAACAAAGAGCTGAGTGACGTTGATTCCGTTCCTTCTATATAAATATAAGACATGAGCTGAGAAATTGTTATGTTGATCAGAGCAGGGTATTTATTGTATCAAGGCCAAGGTGGGGAATTGTGCTGCTTTGATTTTAAAATAGGCAGTGCAATCCAAAACATAAATTAGATTAGCATAAGCAGAAGGAAATAAAACTTTGCCGCAACGAATTCCGTCCCGTGTATCTCTCTTTAAAGGTCGAAAACCATATTTTAAGGTTTTTTTTAATCAACGCCACAAAACGAAAGATCTTGATATCCTCAGTCACAGTCACACTTCTTACATGTTACATACAGTACTGGAAATAATAGATATCTAGATCTACTAGCAGTTTTGGCTGTTTCTGTAGGGAATTAAAGAGACCGCTTTTAAGTAATCGATTGACCTTTCATACTAAGAGTCTAATATCGAGCTCTGTATTTTAAAATCATTATTACTTTCTGCAGAAATAATTCAAGAAAAAAATATATTCGCCAAACCTTTCAATTTCAAGGCTAAACCTGTTTTTCTCGACTTGTAAACTTCCGGTATTGTCCTGCGCAAGTGAAGCGTTGCTATGCGAGATTGGAAGGGACTCAATAAACATTGACAAAAAATTATGGTACAGGGACCTAATTCCCAATTTCATTTCTATTTTCTTTGAAGCGACAACGGCTTCTAATGGTGTCACACTACTATGATATGATGATCTATCCAGGCCACAAACTCATCGCCACACTCGTGTATGGTCGCGAACCCGCCGTAAGCTTCGTCACAACGACTGGATGCTCTGCGGGTGTTCGGCTTCGGGCTCTTGCTTCTTGTCCAAAATCGTACATGTGGGACAGGTGGCAAATCCCCACTGATGAAGCGACGCCGCCATGATGCAGTGTCTCAACCGAAGTCGATTCGCCGCCATCCAGTGTCTCCTGTTGTTGGTACAGAAGCCTGGCAACTTCTCTTTCAGTTTCGATGAGTCTATCTCCATACCTCCTCGGTGGATTTAATTCGTCCAAACTCCAAACCGACGTCCATCTCGTACGCTCAGCCCTGTCCAAAGCCAGGGAAGATAAGTCCAAGAGTTGCTGGGACATTTCGGCTCGAAATGGGAGCACCGTCCATTATGCGCTTGAGAATGTTTTTCCCATTCCCTCTCTCAATCTTATTAAGCCAACCAGTTGTAATCATCTCCCACGAATTTTGAAGCGACGTGCATTTATTGGCAGGTCTGCACTGATAACCCAAATTGTTAGGGGCTTATTATTATTAATGGAAATACTTTCAAATCCACGCACAATATTGTCCATTACAACAATATTAAAGGCCATGTTGCGTTTGACTGACTGTCAGGCCCCCAAATATGTGCACATAATTTTTGAAGATATTGAGGACTAGGCAAGAAAATTAACATAACAACCATTAAAATACGGGCAATATCTGACCATTGCTGGCTACATGTTGAAGTCACATTAACACTTTTACAAAGAGAATGTGTGAATGGGAGGGACAATGCTTTAATAAAAGACATTCCAATAACAACAACGAGCCCATGACAATTTGGGTTATCAGACCTGTAAATAAGTGCACATCGGTCCTAACCCATCATTTAAAATGTGTATTATACCGGATGATTTAGATGCTCCAATGTTGAATTGATGAGGCGTATTTGACTAGGGGTTGAGTCTATTTGTTTAATTGAAGAGAAATAACCATAGAATTAGACAGGGTAAACATAACAGAACTTCTCATTTTCATTTTCAAGCTGCTTTCTGGCATGTGGTACACTACATTTTATCGGGAGATTTTTTTTTGTATGTTTGCTTGTCTGTTTTGTTTATTTTAGTTTGTTTTGTTTTTTGTTTTTTTTTGTTATCGTTTTGTTTTGTTTTTTGTTTTTTTTGTTATCGTTTTGTTTTGTTTTGTTTTGTTTTTTTTTTTTTTTTTTTTCTGTTTTGTTTGTTTTTGTTGTGTTTAGTTTTTTTTTTTTTTTTTTTTTTTTTTTTTGTTTTGTTTTGTTTTGATTTTGTTGTTTGTTTTTTGTGTGTTTTTTTTTTTTTTTTTTTGTTTTTTTTTTGGGGGGGGGGTGGGGGGGGGGAGGTTGAATGGACAATATTTGTGTCATTTTTTTAGATTTCCTTAACAACGATGAGCCCATAATGAATTGGGTTATCAATCCTGCAAATAAGTGCACATCGATCACAACGACGTATACTTATTTTCAGCTCTGATAATCCAAACTATTATGGTCTTATTGTTGTAGTAGAAATATTGTCAAACCAACGCAAATTATTCTCCATTACAACAGGAGTCTCTTAAAATCAAACAGTACGAGATTGCTAACAATGCCACCAGCTGGATTGAATCCTTTCTGAGTAACAGAGTCCAAAAAGTAATTGTCGAAGGTAAAGAGTCAAACACGACAAAAGTTGAGTCAGGAGTACCGCAAGGTACTGTTCTCGGGCCACTCCTCTTTTTCATTTACATCAATGACGTGCCAGAAGGTCTACATCCGGGGTCCACGTTGAAATTGTTCGCAGATGACAGCCTCTTGTACAGATTAAAAAAACAGGGACGATACGTTGATACTACAGCAAAATATAAATAAATTGCAGTGCTGGGAGGCAAGATGGAAAATGGAATTCCATCCCAAAAAGTGTCATGTCCTCAGGGTGACAAACAAAAAGAAAAACATAATCGACTCCAACTATGAAATCCATAACGAAGCCCTACAATACGTGGAGAATGCAAAGTACCTCGGCGTGACCCTGGACAGTAATATGAAGTGGCAGAAGCATATTGCCAACACAGCTACTAAGGCAAATAAAACCATGGCCTTCAACAGACAAATCCGCCACTGCCACCAATCTGTGAAAAAGAAATGCTATGAAGCATATTATGTCAGGCCCATACAAGAAATCATTGAGCTAGAAAAAGTCCAACGTCGGGAGGCCAGATTTGTCAGTGGAAACTATGGGCGGGAGATGAGCGTAACTCAGTTCATGAACGATCTCCAGTGGAAAATTCGTTCCATCAATAAACTCCTCGCATTTCACAAAGCACAAAACGGAAAACTCGAAATTCCAACTGGCCATTTGAACCGGAACAACAGCAAAACAAGAAACTCAGCATTTAATTTTGAAATCTCCCACTCAAGAACAAACCATCATCTTTACTCTTTATCCACCCCCCCCCCCCCCCCCCTTGATGACCAAAATATCGCTCCTTGCTTCCCTCTAAAACCCCTGTTACTGAAAAGATGGCCACACAATCTTCAGCCTTAAGCTTTGGCTTTAATGGAAGCAGAAGAGGAATGTATAAAAAGGGCCCGTTATCGCCTCCTGCTATCAGACCTCCAAATTAATTGTTCACGTCGGTCACAAATAAACTTAGTTTCCTAACTGTACCTTGAAAGGGCCGGTGGTGGGTTAAAATGAATACTGGGCTGCTAGAGTATAAAGTATTACACAAAGATACATATATAACAGCTTCCAAATATTTTTTTTTAAACAACTCTTATCACGAAACGTTTCGGTCTCAAAACCCTTCTCCAGCGAAAGACAAAAACAATTGATGGTTAGCCCGTTACTAAGCAATAACCAATCAGAATATTTCCTGTCATTTACCCCGTTTCGTCCCCTTGACTATTTGTTTCCTGTATGTAAAGACCTTAGATACTCTTAACAGGCACGTGCTGTCCATAAAAGCACAGTAAGCACTGTTTACCCAAGACTTTCAAGATCGTTGCGTATAATATTGAAGAGGAAAGTAAGACGTACGTATACAAAATTTTAATATAATAAGTTTAACTAATTGTGATGAAAATAAAGAAGTTGAGGTGGCAGAAATGAGGATGTTGAGACGGTCACTTGGCTGGACAAGAAAAGATAAAGTGAGAAATGAACGAATTCGAAGGTTGACTGAAGTTATAAATGTATCAATAAAGATGAGAGAAGATAGACTGAAATGGTTCAGACATGTAAAGAGACGAGATAGGGGGTACGTGGGAAGGAAAGTATTGGACTTACAATTAGCAGGAATGGAGAAAATGGGACGCCCAAAGACTAGATGGTGGGATAAGGTAAAGGGTGATATAAAAGAACTGGGCCTGGAGGAAGATGATGCTCTGAACCGAGATGGATGGAGATGTGGCATTCATTATGGCAACCCTGCAAAATGGGGGATAAGCTGAACGAAGAAGAAGAAAAATTAATTTTAATGAAAAATTGGGAATTGTAGCCTAATATGATAAAAATAGAGACAAGCAGAAAACAATCTTCTTTCCCTTGCCGCTATATGAGACATATAGATAGTTCGAAGATGACGTCACTCAAGCCTTTGTTGTTATATTTTGCCATCCGCGTTTGTGAGTTATTCTCATTGAACTGTATTAATCTGACTTTAAACGTTCATGGTTACACACAGTTTTATGTGTTGGTCTGTTATTCTTCCGGATGGCAATGTTATGAGCTTCTTAGCCAAGCGCATACTATCTATAGAAAGCCACGGCCGTATGTGACATCAGTCAATAGTAGCAAATATTCTAGGCCTAGGGCAGCATTTTCAAATGTGAATGCCTTTGGTGATAGCGAGGGTGACTCGCGGCGTTTTCCAAGAATCCATTGATTAGAGAAGTGAGAGGGTCTAGTTGTGTGTGTGTGTGTGTGTGTGTGTGTGTGTGTGTGTGTGTGTGTTTGAGCGTGTGTGTGATATTATGTTTGTGAGCGAATGTATGTTGGGGTGACCTTGGAGGGATGGGGGTGTCATTGGTTTGTGTTTGAGTGATCCATGAAGTTTTATCTCTAACGATTGATTGCGGATAATATTATGAGAAATTGGATTCAATAGTCTGATGTCGGGTCGCCCAGCAACGGCGGCCATCGTGGTTCTAAACAAAGAAAATCGGTACTATTTATTCTTCATGCTGACTAGAACATTTCATATGTCTTGTGATCAGAATGTGTAAAAGTCAAAACATGATCAGATTTATTATGTTTTTTTCTTAAGGATACGCATTTATGCTCGTCGGAGAAATATTTCATAAGGGCGTCCGTCATTGTTCCGATAGTTTAGAGCCAGTTACTAAGTCACCATGCGTCATTACGAGGGAAGTGACGTTATGACTGTTGAAGCGTATTAATATAATGCTTGTCCAGGATAACCAGACACGACACGCCTGACCCTTAGTACATGTCAAACTTAGTCAAACACACAAATTGGTCAGGCCAGTTAGTGAGTATTTCTCATATTTTGACACACTGATAAAGGGATTGCATCTCAAAACCTGACGACACGATTAGTTTTTTTTCAGTCATCTGTGTTAAAATTCTGAGTGATGCTCAGGATCTATAGATAGTATGCAGATGACGTCACTCAGGCCTTTGTTATTGTTTTTGCCATCCGCGTTTGTGAGTTGTTCTCACTAAACTGTATTAACCAGACTATAAAAGTTCATGGTTACACAGAATTTGTGTGTTGGTCCGTTATACTTCCGGATGGCAATGTTGTGAACTCCTTGGCCAAGCGCATTCTATCTATAGTTAGAATGAAGATGACGTCACTCTGGTCGTTGTCATTGTTTTTTTGTTTTTTTTTTCCATCCGCGTTTACGAGCAATGCTCACTAAACTGTATTAACCAGACTATAGATAGAATGCGCTTGGCCAAGGAGTTCACAACATTGCCATCCGGAAGCATAACGGACCAACACACAAACTCTGTGTAACCATGAACTTTTATAGTCTGGTTAATACAGTTTAGTGAGAACAACTCACAAACGCGGATGGCAAAAACAATAACAAAGGCCTGAGTGACGTCATCTGCATACTATCTATACACTTCCCGATGGCAATGTTGTGAGCTTCTTAGCCAAGCGCATACTATCTACATGCTGTTTACTCCAGCTGAGAGGCAGGTACTTAAGGTGGCTACAGGTTGTCCGTTCACGGGCAGCGGTTGATTTCATGGCCAAAATACACGTTATTTTAAATTTCGAGTCAAAAATAAAACAACTTAAATGTAATAAATTTTAATAAAATATACGATAACTGACATAATTTTGTGTTGCACTGTATGTTGATTGGTTGAAGAAGTGGAGGCTCAAACTATAAGATATAGTTTAAAAAGCATCCATGTTAATAGCTTGGCAGGCATAGCAACAAGAGGTCACAGAGGAAACATCAATGGAGATGATCTATATTAACTTTCCATGTGCTCGAGGTCATTGGTCACATTACAAAGTGTGTTCAAAGTGAGCCACAGAGTGAAAAAGTGTTCACAGCTTTTGAAACATCTAACACCACGATTGGTCATTTTGTTCAGCTTGATACATGGGTTTGATTACAACTTTCATAAGCACAGCAACGTGTTTACATTTAATGACAAGATATGAAGTGAATAGAAAAGTGCCAGAAGACAATAGAGAAAAAAATTTTTTTCGCGGCGGTGGTGGGGTTTGAACCTGCGACCTTATTGGTACGACAACTCCGCCTGGCAGGTGAGAGCGTGGCTCTACCGTGTGAGCTATCCACGAACACTAAAATATTCGTTTCAAACTCAAAGTCATTACTAGATCCCTCTCTCACCCACTTCTTGAGACCGCCGATTCGTTCGTACACCACCATCGCGAAT
>NC_088362.1:24958246-25000746 GCF_034508935.2 Berghia stephanieae | reverse complement strand
TTCCATAGTCAAAAAAAAAAGACAAACAAAAACAAAGTTTATTTAATCTTAGGCTTTCGCCAATAATTCATACAATACAATTAAGACAAAATATTGCTACTAATCTCTCCTCATGCATTCGTTAGACGATAACAATAACGACCGTGTTATCTTTACTCCTTACCCAACCAACCCCTAGCTTCCCGCCTCTTCATCACGAACTATCTTATGTATGTATTAGCTTTAGGACGGGCAAGTACGGAATCTGCCCACCCTTCCTTTAAACGTATCTATTTCCTCTTAGAATTCAACTATCTCCTTACTCAGAAGAGTATTTCTCGTATACTAATTCAATTGTTGAGAAAATCAAAATGGTGGTTGTATTTTATATATTTATTTAGTCGTGACCTTTGAATAAAAGTGTTTTGTTTTATTAGAGGAAATGCAATAGAAAATTACATTGTTTTGCAAAAATATTTAGTATGGAAAAAAAAAAAAAGCGGTAATTACTTTAAGAATTTGAAGAAAAAAAAAAAGAACAAATTAATTTGTTAAAAAAAAAAAAAAAAAAAAAAAAATCAAATAAGAAAACAATTTAAATAAATGAGTTTTGAGAAGCACTAAAGAAAACGAGAAAAAAATAAATTTAAATGGTTAAACAAATATATAAAAACAACACAAGTTAATACTAAATTGATATATTAGTAAATTAATAAATTAAATTCAATACTGGAATCTTCCCAATGTCATTACATCAATGGTACCAGCACAAGTAAGGCAATAAATTAGAAAAAGTACGTTTGCCAAAATCTGCATTTAGTTTATAAGGTGGGCTCATTTGAATTAGCCCGACCTAGTACTAGAGAGGCCAGACAGCAAACTCGGAGTTCAGCGTCAGGCGACGTGACGGTGGGATGACGATGTGGGCGGAGTGGAGTGGTTGGGGAGAGGGGGGGGGGGGTTGATAAAAAAAAGAACAGGAGCGTATCCTGGTTTATGTATTACGGGGTACATGGTGATTCTCAATCTATCAAAAATACACACAAATTGATTTCAGTACGAAGTATCAAGTTTAAGTACTAACTTTTGAAATTATCTAATTTAAATTAGATTATTTCGGACCTGGTAATACAGCATATAACTTGAAAAAACAGGCTGGTATTTGCCCACCCTGCCCATTATTACCAGCCGTCCCTGGTAACAACAAGATATGAAGTGAATAGAAAAGTGCCAGAAGACAATAGAGAATAAAATTTTTTTCGCGGCGGTGGTGGGGTTTGAACCTGCGACCTTATTGGTACGACAACTCCGCCTGGCAGGTGAGAGCGTGGCTCTACCGTGTGAGCTATCCACGAACACTAAAATATTCGTTTCAAACTCAAAGTCATTACTAGATCCCTCTCTCACCCACTTCTTGAGACCGCCGATTCGTTCGTACACCACCATCGCGAATAATTTTGACCAGCAGTTAAGCTTAATAGCCAATATTCTCAACACAAACATATAACATAGAAACGATTGAGACATTGAGTATGCTCCGGTGTATGGGGTGAATTTTTAATTCAGAAAAGTGAGTGGAGCAGGCACTTATGTTGGTAACAACAAGATATGAAGTGAATAGAAAAGTGCCAGAAGACAATAGAGAATAAAATTTTCTCAAGAAGTGGGTGAGAGAGGGATCTAGTAATGACTTTGAGTTTGAAACGAATATTTTAGTGTTCGTGGATAGCTCACACGGTAGAGCCACGCTCTCACCTGCCAGGCGGAGTTGTCGTACCAATAAGGTCGCAGGTTCAAACCCCACCACCGCCGCGAAAAAATTTTTATTCTCTATTGTCTTCTGGCACTTTTCTATTCACTTCATATCTTGTTGTTACCAACATAAGTGCCTGCTCCACTCACTTTTCTGAATTAAAAATTCACCCCATACACCGGAGCATACTCAATGTCTCAATCGTTTCTATGTTATATGTTTGTGTTGAGAATATTGGCTATTAAGCTTAACTGCTGGTCAAAATTATTCGCGATGGTGGTGTACGAACGAATCGGCGGTCTCAAGAAGTGGGTGAGAGAGGGATCTAGTAATGACTTTGAGTTTGAAACGAATATTTTAGTGTTCGTGGATAGCTCACACGGTAGAGCCACGCTCTCACCTGCCAGGCGGAGTTGTCGTACCAATAAGGTCGCAGGTTCAAACCCCACCACCGCCGCGAAAAAATTTTTATTCTCTATTGTCTTCTGGCACTTTTCTATTCACTTCATATCTTGTTGTTACCAACATAAGTGCCTGCTCCACTCACTTTTCTGAATTAAAAATTCACCCCATACACCGGAGCATACTCAATGTCTCAATCGTTTCTATGTTATATGTTTGTGTTGAGAATATTGGCTATTAAGCTTAACTGCTGGTCAAAATTATTCGCGATGGTGGTGTACGAACGAATCGGCGGTCTCAAGAAGTGGGTGAGAGAGGGATCTAGTAATGACTTTGAGTTTGAAACGAATATTTTAGTGTTCGTGGATAGCTCACACGGTAGAGCCACGCTCTCACCTGCCAGGCGGAGTTGTCGTACCAATAAGGTCGCAGGTTCAAACCCCACCACCGCCGCGAAAAATTTTTTATTCTCTATTGTCTTCTGGCACTTTTCTATTCACTTCATATCTTGTTGTTACCAACATAAGTGCCTGCTCCACTCACTTTTCTGAATTAAAAATTCACCCCATACACCGGAGCATACTCAATGTCTCAATCGTTTCTATGTTATATGTTTGTGTTGAGAATATTGGCTATTAAGCTTAACTGCTGGTCAAAATTATTCGCGATGGTGGTGTACGAACGAATCGGCGGTCTCAAGAAGTGGGTGAGAGAGGGATCTAGTAATGACTTTGAGTTTGAAACGAATATTTTAGTGTTCGTGGATAGCTCACACGGTAGAGCCACGCTCTCACCTGCCAGGCGGAGTTGTCGTACCAATAAGGTCGCAGGTTCAAACCCCACCACCGCCGCGAAAAAATTTTTATTCTCTATTGTCTTCTGGCACTTTTCTATTCACTTCATATCTTGTTGTTACCAACATAAGTGCCTGCTCCACTCACTTTTCTGAATTACATTTAATGAGAAATGTTCAATCGTTGTACAGCAACAAATCACATGATCGATGACTAGGTTGAACGAAAACATGAGGATAGATCGCCCCCATTAAATAGCTTGGCTCAGTGGTACGGTCTTTACTTCGTACCCGAAAGGCACCCAATTCGAATACCGGTTACGCTGAGTGGCCTTGAGCAAGTCACCTCGCCATATCTCAATTTGCGGCGCTGCATTGCGGCTGACGCCATGATTATTCCAATCATCACTTGAAAAGACAAATTTTCAGTAAGGGGCGAATAAAGGGATTTCAAAAAAAAAAAAAATTAATACTTAACACAAAATATTCTGAAATGTTTTAAAATTTTGTTAGGGGGTTGGGGTCACTACGCTGTTTAGTGGGAGATGGACTTTAATACATTTAGCTCCCTTCGACGCAAAAGAGCTAAGCGTTTAGCCTAAAATTAATGCCTACTATTGTAGGAACGAAATTGACGTCACTCAGCTCTTTGTTATTGTTTTTAACCAGCCATTTTTATGAGTAGTTCTCACTAAATTCAATCAGACTATAAACAAAAAGTTCTGTGTGTTGGTACGTTATATCCGGCTGGCGGATGTTGTGAGCATTTTGCTAAACGCATTGCACAATACATGATACATATAATATCTATGTTCTGAGATTGCCAGGTTTTTATAATTGATTCTGGCCATACATGCTACAAAACAAAACATGCTTTTAAACAAGACAGCATGCGCTTGATATCAATGAAAACTTGATATATATATATAGAACGAAGTTGACGTCACTCGGGTCTTTGTTTTTTTTTTTTTTTTTTTTTTTTTTTTTTTTTTTTTTTTGTCATCCGCATTTATGAGTAATTCTCAACCGTTCAGGTTAAGGTTACACCTAGTTTTGTGTGTTGGTCCGTTATACTTCCGGATGGCAATGTTGTGAACTTCTTAGGCAAGCGCATACTATATAGATAGTCGAAGATGACGTCACTCAGGTCTTTGTTGTTTTTTTTTGCCATCCGCGTTTATGAGTAATGTTCACTGAGTAATGTTAACCTGACTATAAACGTTCATGGATACACACAGTTTTGTGTGTTGGTCCGTTATACTTCCGGATGGCAATGTTGTGAGCTTCTTAGGCAAGCGCATACTATCTATATACGTATAATCATAATATTGATACCGATACGAAGGATGAAATGGTCGAGTGGGTAAGGAGTGGACACATTGCACACTGGGTTCTCGGGCACTTTGTTTGTTTGTTTGTTTGTTTGTTTGTTTGTTTTTTGTGTGTTTTTGTTGTTGTTTTTTCCTTTGCAAGATCACTAACCCTCGATTTACCCGCTTTGGACAACATGGATGATTCTTAATGATTTAAAGATGCCGCACGGAAGGGAATAATAATAATTTAAAAAAAAACCCCAGTAAGGTCACATTTGAATATATGCATGGCCCAAAATATTAATTTACAAAAGCTTCATTAAATCCACCTGACAACTCTCACGTCAGCGAAAATCAAACTGGTGTTTCTGTTTCGTTGCACATCGTCAGATATCGAGTTTGCTAACTTCATAGAGATCAAAGAGTTCAGAGCATGAGAAGAAGTAAAAAAGGAGGTTTAAAAATACAATATACTGTAGTTATAGATATATAATCAATTTGTTTTGAATTAACCTTTAATTTAACCTTAACAACGTCATTCACACATATCTCATTCATCTGAGGAGTTTCATTCATCGTGTTTTGTTGATAAAAGGGAAACACATTATCTATTTTTGTTTTTTACATTGAAGCTTGCATTCAATTTCACACACACACACACACACACACACACACACACACATATATATATATATATATATATATATATATATATATATATATATATATATATAACAATGAGATGATAGAATGTGGTGAAATAGGTGGGTGTGGATGAAAAGGAGGAGGATGGGAAGGAGAAGGAGGGGGGGGGGGGGAGGGAGGGGGGGTGTAGGAGTATCATGATAGAATACCATTCCTCTTTGCATTGAAAGGGAGTTCATAATATCTTGAAGTGGTTTCCACATAAGTGTCCGGAGATAAAGGAGCAGGACCACTGGGCATACATATGGAACTGGCGCTCAGGCGAAATTCTCCATAGTACACTAAAAACTTTTTTTAAAATCATAGAATTGTATAACATTACGTCTCATCTTTGTACAGTCGTTATATAGAAGTTTTCGCGTTCTATTTCCTTTGTGCAAATAATCACTATGATTGCTCAAATGGTTTTCAGTTAATTATGCTTATAAAAGTTTACTCTATATAAGAAAATCGGTAATTAAGACGGAGGATACTCTTGAAAACCAGTCACAGTCAACATGATTTATATATTTGTTCTCTTCACAAACTGAGAGGTGAAAAGCGGTAGATTAATAAAGCACATTATGTAACTTGAACGGTCATGTTGCTCGAGACAATAAATTGCCATGGAAATTGGTGAATTTCAGTTTCATTATTCTCTGAATTCTCATTATCTTTAATCACGTGACTAGCATTTACACGGAAGAGTAAGATCATTCATTTCCGTATTGTAGGGTGTAGCGACCAATCAAATCTCAGTATTGGAAAGATCGGTGTGACGTTTTTTCTTCCGGTGTTGTGTTATGAGGGGCTGCTTCGTTTCGAGGAATAAGTAAATTAGGTCATTTTGACTTCTCATGACATTTCAACGAAAATGCGTCGGGATAATTACATTTTGACTATGTACAACACAATTTTGTAAGTAATAAACTCACAATACTTTGAATTATTGCTGATATTCATTTTCGATTGATACCCAACCACAATCTAAACCGAAGTTCGTGTCCTGTTTCTAAGAATCAGACGTTTTAAAAAGAAAAAAAAATATAATTTAACAGATTGGGAGTGAATGTGTCATGGCGTCGCCTTCCTCCATGCTGCGAAATTCATGGAATTGGTGATGTCACGAATCGATCTTGATTATTTATTTGTCACGTCAGTCAAATTCAAAATCTAGGAAAGGAGACTGTTCATCAACGAAGAGACGTAATGAAAACAAATTAGGTAACAGTAATAAGAATAAGGCGTGGGAATATGAGAGGATGGGCGAGGCTGAGGCTGAGAAACGGAAAGGTGTTTTCTCACAAAAGGCTATGACCAGGAGGATAAGCTGCCAATAACAGCTGATAATATGGGCAAGGTTAATTTCTTATGTTTACACGATATACCAATGTTGAATGCAAGAAAATTAGTTTGGTATCAGTATCAGTTATGCAATGAATGAAATGCCAATGCCCATGCCGTAATCGTAATGATGATTGTTGAGTCTGAGTTGGAAAAATCAGTTGGTTTATCTTTATTAACTTTTAAATTACGGGGTAAGAAAAATTATTTCTACAGTTAGAGCAACTGAGCTGGAGGTTCAATGAATACCACCAAATCAGTATCCACAAACTTCCACTTGAATAATCGAGAGGCAACAAGAGAACTGAAGATCACAGCCGGTAATACTCAATCTACCCCCAGACCCCAATCCTAAATACCTTGGCATTACATTGGACAGACAACTAAAATATCGCAAACGCATTGAAGGAACCGCAAATAAAATCGCAAAAAGAAACAGCTTGGTGAGAAAACTTGCAACTACCACCTGGGGAGCCTCACCACAAGGTGCTGAGAACGTCTGCTTTGGCACTGTGCTATAGTGTGGGAGAATACTGTGCCCCTGTTTGGATGAGGAGCCCACATGTAAATCGCATTGACATCCGATTAAGAGAATCAATGAGAATTATAACAGGATGTCTCAAGTCAACTCCAACTCAGTATTAAACTTTGAGAAAATGTGTTTTTGTGTATCACAACTTATCAAAGAACAATTTTTGTGACCACTGATGCATGAATTGTTCTATTTTTCTAGTTCTAGCGAGAGTCGCCTATCTTTTATTGATTTACAATAGGTACGTAAGTCTGAGTTAAATTTGCTAACCAGAGTTATCGTAATCTTATCTCTCTTAATATGGGTGGAATGATCATTGTTTGCCTGGTTTAAGTTTAACGCGAATGACAAGCAGCTAGGGTTTTTTTCTTTCGTCTCTGTGTGGTAAACAATCCGACTTATTAAGCCAACAGTTTCAATTCTGAGAAATGTTTGTAGTTTCATTTCTTGGAAACAACATATCAAGGACCCGACTTATCACATGTTCACCGGAAAGTGACTTTCTTGGTTGATTCGAATTTGATACACAGAAGGAATTAAATTATAGAACAATGAAGATGGTCAGTGTTTTTACTGCTTTTGCTTTTAATTTCTCATGATATCTGATCCAATTCCAATTATAATGTAACCATTGTTGAATTTATAAGATTAAAGCTGACAACTCTTTTTGCTTTTTACGAAGTGACTAGATATCGCTCTAATAGAGGCAACACTAGATATTGCTCTAATAGAGTGATTCCTCATGCAGCACTAAATATCGCTGTGATAGAGCGGTGCCTAACATAACACTAAATATTGCTCCAGCATTTTGTTAATCACAACAATGGAGTCACTAAAATTATAAAAAGGAGAACGCCTTTAAACCTTGTATGTTTTTCCCTTCTAATATGCACTTTACATTAAAAAATAACAAAAAAATAAGTGGCATTATTCATATTTTAAAAATTTTCTTCTAAATATCTCCACCAGTTGGGTGGATCTGTGTAGCACAGTGGTGAAGTTGGAAGGTCCTGGGTTCAAATCCCAACAGGGACAACTTTTTTTTTTTCAATATTAATTCCTTTCTTTTACTTCAATTTATCTGTTTCCTTGCTGGTTTTTAAAAATTTCCTTTCTTTTTGTAAAGCTTATTTCTAAATGTTTATATATCATTGTTCTTCTTCTGTTTTTCTTTTATTTTCTTCATTAATTTGTCATCATTTTCATCAGTACACTTTTACCATGTTTTATCATTATTATGTCACAACAGTAAACGAAGTCAATGCGATCAGTGTGAAATTTTCTGAGCGATACCTAATGCAACTTAGCAGGTAACACTAGATATCGCTCTAACCCTAACAGAGCGATGCCAAATGCCTGCCTTTTTAAAAATAGGCTAATCAGTATTATCGATTTTTTTTTTGTTTTGTTGGGAGGGGGGTTTTTAAAAAATATAAATGGATTTTGAAAGTCCCATTTTTCTTTGCAAACATGTTATCTGGTGTTTATGGCATGTTTCTATTGAAATTGATTACAATGACCTTCGACCTAAATCACTTAATTACATCATGACACATTGTAAGTACTAATGTGTCTATGATCTATGAATATGACCATATTGATTTATTCTTTTTCACCCCTCGAGCAATATAGGATAGGGCTTGCACATTTGTCCACCACCTTTGTCTGTCATTTGCCTCTTGCTTTGCCATCTTCTAGGTGAGGCTAGCAATTCTGAGGTTCTCAAGCTGTGAACGCCTCCATGTATTTGGGCCTCCAACCCTTGTGTTTGGAAGAAAAGGAGCTTTTTATGGTTTTTATTTTTTTGAGGGGTAAAATCCTTATTTTTAAAACATATCTGACACGAATATTGAATTATCGGCATCATGGATTGGCAGCACTATGCGACATTTATAAACAAGTTGTAATTTGAAATAGCCTGGTTTGTCTCTCTATGGCCATTTTTGGTCGTTGAATTCATACACAGATTTGAATTGATATCAGGTGTGAAAGTGATGAAGGCATAAACCATCTGCCCTGTGTTAGTGCGGTCATGAGTGTGCCCGGCATAAATAAAATGGTAAAAGCAAGCTACAGGACAATACTATTATTATTATTATTATTATTATTAATAATCTGATCTTTAAAACCTTGAAATGATAAGCTAGAAGAAAGGGTGGTCACTTTATTTCTCTAATTGAAATGTTTTTTCCTTCTTGATCCTCAGTTATATGAAACCGTAGGATCCTTGCAACACGCACAATCAGCAATCATGGATAGCATTTATCTATCCAGCACTGGCACACAGACTGAACAGCTGACCAGCCCTATTCTATGGCACTGTCTCCATGTCGTCAAATCCTCCCCAGAATTCAAAAACTTATCATATCGGGTAAGTTTTGTTTTGCTGAGTTTTTATACAATGCAATATATTCTAAAGGTAGTCAATGCTATTTACGTGTAGCCTGTAGGATAAGGCCTTTAAGGTGCTATTACAATTTTTTTTCCAACAGACAACGTGTATAACAGTTATGTTCACATTTTATACTAGAGTATGGAAGGAAAATGTGAGTAAAGCGGTTATAGATCAAGGACTCAACTTTCACCACCATAGTGGGACTTGAACCAAGGACCCACAGGTTAGAAGCTGAGTATCAAACCCACAAGAGTATGAAGGTGTTCATGTAATTCCAGGATTTACAAATTTTTTTTTCGTCTTAAAAAATATATATATATAATTTCCAGTTCATTTAAAAGATAGCAAAAACATCCTCCTCTACCATTCTTATTCTGTTATTGTAGAAATTAGAATTTTCCATTATTGTCTCACAATAGAGATTGAGATACAACAATGGTTGTATGGATCATACAGGATATGGATTTCATCTGTTTTGTATCTTTTTTATTTCCTATGTTGCAAGGTTTTAAGCTATTAGCCGGATGTTGCCAATCACTGCTTTTGTAGTGAAAAGTTCTGGAGGATACAATAGTAGACCTGCCAACTCTCACAATTTTATCATGAGACTCCTGATACTTGTTCTCATTCCTGATTTCCCTAATTTCCAGCTATTTTCCTGATTTTTAAAACTGAACTGTAATTTACCGTTTCGGAAATATCCTCAAATCTTCATCGTCATTATTTTATCTTCATTTAAATCCGATAAACCTCTCCCCCACCCCAGAAAAGAAATCCTTAATTTGTTTCTGAAAAGTGGGCAAACCTGTTTTAGTCTCTCCAATATAAGTGGGGTAAAAAAAAATTGCCCTCCCGAGATGCTGTGGTAGAAATAGATTAGATTGCTCTACAGATGTGTTATCAAACTGACAAATCTTTGCTTTTTTATGGTAAAATTTAGAAAAAAAACTAAACTTCTTTTCTGCAGTAGAGGTAAATCCTAATCTGCACTGCAGATGTTTTCACCGTGCCTTTCAATTTTTCAATATAAGAAGGTTTGGGTAGGAAAAGGTAAATTAAGACTATATATACGACTCATTGCCTCAAGTAAAACATATGTCATTTTTCTGATCATTTTAAATTTAGATTCGCTCCTCATTGTTTGATTCATCTCAACATCATTCCAGATCAAGGAATGGTCATTTATGTCCTTATTTTGTTTTGTTTTTTAGAAAGATTGCTTTGTTATGGGACAGGAAAATTGTTGTCATATGAGGTTACAAAGTTATTTAAACAATGGTTATAATTCCTTGTGATGAGCACGCATATCGTGTCCCATTATTTTATGCACAACACTTGTCTGTTGTGAGACCAGGGGTATGAGTAAATTTGCATGATCGATATTGTATTGTTATTTATTTTCATTTATTAAACGTTTATAAGTTGGAAATTCGTGTAGTCAACAAAACGGTTGACATATTAGACATTATAATACAGCACTGTGTTTATATATTATACTAAGTGATACATTAGTGAATCCTGGCTTTTGGAAATCACTGTTAAATCGTATTGATGTATTTTATTCTGAGGCAGGCATATTTTTCAGCCATTCTCATTCCCTGGGAGAGAAAATTGTCAGATGTTGAGATTTAAATGTATTATATATAAATCTGCAGTAGGCTAGAGGGTCAATTGTTCTAGAATACATTTCTCCATAAATTATAAACTGGCAGTAAACCGCCTTATATTTTTAGGTTGACTTCACTTGCATCCTTCCCTTTCTCAAAATCTTCATCATCAGTTCTGTCTTCATATCTAAGACGTCTTTGAATATCTCTGGATGTTTCTTCACTTTTATAAAATTATACAGACATCGATGAGTTTAAAAAAAAAAAAAAGAACATGAGTATGCCAAAGATATCAACCATCACAACCTTCATTTAATAAACAACATGCTTTATAATGACCGTGCACATCTTAAAATGCATTGCCCAATTTACACATGTCTAAAGGCACCCAGATGAAAAAGCACGATAACCAACCACCAATCATCACAATTTACTCTTCATTTGAAGAGCACTGCTTAAGTGCGGCTTGGGCCTAGGATAAAGAGATAAGAAAGTGTAAGAAACTTTTTTTTAAAACCCCACCCCCCCCCCCCCCCCCCCCCCCAAAGAAAAATATTTCTAAAGCTGCAATAATTTACCGGAAGGGGACTAATAAATAACATGTTTGCTGTTGTCATTTCATACACCTGGTAAAACTCTAAATTGGTTTGAATCTTATTTATCATACTGAAAACGAAGAAGTAATAATAATTAGTGTTATGTTAAAAGTTTGATTTGAGATATGGAGTACTTCAAAGACGGATCAGTAATCTACCCTGTTTTGTTTCCTCATGACTAATTTGGACTCTTTACATCATCTTTGTAAGCATCTCTTAAGAACAAAAGAAAACTGCTTTATTTGGTTTGGATTTGACCTGTGGACCTATACATTTTTCTCCTTTTTAACAAGTTTCTTTGATCACCACTGCATAAATGTTAAGGATAAGTCATAAAAGTCTATCAACCTGTGGGTATAGAATGGCACTGGAATAATTTCTAATTAAGATGGTTTAACAAAGCCTTTTAAAAGATGGAGAAAGTATTGTTAGTTTTAAAGCAACAGTTAGAGGGAAGCCAGATGCCTACGTCGTATTTTCTTTTCTCTGATTTGGGAGTGATACCATTGATGAATTAACGAAATTAAGGAGCAGGCACGAGTATAAGATAAAGATCTGAACAAGTGTGTATGAAAGGTGCCAGACAAAGCAAGAAAGATAAATAGAAGGAAAAAAAATCAGTCAACCTTGACTGGGGATTGAACCTCCGAGCTTCTGATTACCGGTCAGACGTGCTACCATTACACCACAGAGGCTCCCGGGAGCACATCTGACCGGTAATCAGAAAGTCTGAGGTTCGATCCCCAGTTGAGGTAGACTGATTTTTTGGGATGGTTTTTTTTCCTTCTATTTGTCTTTCCTGCTTTGTCTGGCACCTTTCATACACACTTGTTCAGACCATTTGATGGAGAAAAGCTTTGCACGAAATATTTTCTTATATGCTCTTTACGAGAGAAAAAAATTCAGGCTTTTAGAAAATATTTTAGCAAAAGGCATCCCTGCTTTAGACCAATGAGAGATGTGAGAATTTTTATTAATAATAATAATAATAGTAATAGACTCTTGTAGAGTGCATAGAGTATTCTCAACTATGAGGCTCTTGGTGCTTATATCAACACAAAACAATATCAAGGAATGTACAAGACATAAAAAAAAGAAATGTTTTCAAGGATTTCTTGAACACTGACAATGATTTGGATTCCGGGATACTCTGTGGAATGGTGTTCCATACAGATGGACCAAAATGAGAAAAGGACATTGTTCCCGCTTTTGTGCAAATGCGTGGGATAGCCACG
The DNA here is from genome assembly GCF_034508935.2 of Berghia stephanieae. NCBI lineage: Eukaryota > Metazoa > Mollusca > Gastropoda > Nudibranchia > Aeolidiidae > Berghia > Berghia stephanieae. The sequence goes on along the minus strand of NC_088362.1, from coordinate 24,988,113 downwards.
CGAGTGGTGTCATCCGAGGAATGCAAAGATCGGGTTGTCGAATATTTGTTTAAGAGTTCTGTAAAGTAGGGTGGGGCAGTGTTTTCCAGACATTAAGGTGAATTTGTATTGTTAAGGTGAAAAAAAAAAAGGAACGTCCACATTAGCTGTCTTCTTTGATTCAATCAATGCTTTCATCATGTCCTGTTTTGTTGTGTTTTTATTACCGCCAACTGGTTAAATCACTGTTTTTACCAGGACTCAAATGTGGCGATTTACTGTCACGTGACATGTCACAATGCTCTCAAGCGTTGCCTTATCTTGGGAGTTTCCAGGATCTTTTTGAATTGTTTAAAATCATTTATTGTTTTTTTTTTTGTTTTTTTTAATGATTGTTTGAAGAGTTGGTAAAGTATCCTATTACTTGGAAGAGCTCTTTGCATTGCTCTCCTCCTGTTATTGTTATGAGTTTTTTTTTCTGTTTTTTTTTTTTTTTTTTGCGGGTGGGGGGGGGGGGGGGGGGGGGGGGGGGGGGGGGTCTCCAGGATTGCGTTTCTTGCTACGCTGCGTAAGTGTTAGAGACCACGGCTCTATATTTAGTATGAATTTGCATTTGTGGGGTTGCTGAATTTCATACACTTCCTCATCCGTCCATATCAGCAAGCATATCTATCGTCTTTGGCATTCAAAGTCAATGAACTATGCTCTTCTTGAACTACGTCATTCCTGCATTTGATCGAGCGTAACACATCCTTGTTGTGTGCACCCGTGTTTAACATTTTTCCTTCTACGTCTTTCTTTTCTTTTCTTTTCTTTTTCTTCTTTTCTTTCACTCTTTCTTTTTTTTTTTTTTTTAACTTCTCCCGCTCCCTCTTTTATTTCTCTGAAATTTTCCGTTGATTTTGCCGTGTCAAACATTTTCCTCTGACTCTGATAAAAGCTCAGGTCAAATGGTGGATCCGTGAAAAAATCACCATGTCCTGTGTCATATTTTGACACATGTGCTCTGTTGCATGAATTTTGGTAACACTCCCGTTTTTATGGCGTCAGTCTAGACAAATTGGCGCCAGATGTCAAAATAAAATTGAGAAAAGCAATGGATGGTCGAAAAGGAAGGGGGGGGGGGGGGGGGGGCGTTAAGTGAGTAGATTTTATTTGTTCAAGAGTGGTAGTGCAGTTAGAGGTCAGTTTAAAGAGATAATTTTTATAACTTCCCTCTAATTAGAAAAAAAAGCCCCATCAATTAAACTACTCTCTCTCTCTCTCTCTCTCTCTCTCTCTCTCTCTCTCTCTCTCTCTCTCTCTCTCTCTCTCTCTCGCTTTCTTTCTTTCTTTCTTTGTCCCTCTCTCTCTCTCTTTCTATTTTTATCTTTCCCTTATCCATATATCTCTCAACCATTCTTCTATCAATCTTCGTGTTAAATTTATAAATTTCATTTAGTTATAGAGATGATATTAATCTGTTACAATGATAAGATATGCTCAACTGAGTTTATTGTTTTTACCTGTTTTTTACAATGTTTAACAATTTTAATTTATGAAAGATACTGTAGTCTTATTTGTAAGATCCGTAACCCCTGGGCTACAGTAACAAAGACAAAACAAGTAAAAAGTAATAGTGTCAGGCCTTTTATTCAAAAATTAATTTTAAATCTCTTGAATAAAAGGGTTTGTTTTTTTAAAAATCGTTTTAAAGAAAGGACAATTCATTAAATATTGACATAAAGTAAGTTAAATTTCTACTAGTGAGAATAGGAGTAGTAATATGATATACGAAACTTTGATATTTTATGTTGTGATTTAGTTTAAGTTTGACCGATGGTATGGACAGATTAATTTTCCTCCTTTTTGACAAAGTGTCATATTCATCACTGATTGATATAAAAGTATTGTACGCTTTCTTTCTTTTGCAATTTGATGTTCGGAAAGATTCTTGTGTGATCTTTACTATTTAACCTTCCTCTCTTGGATGACATTATTTTTGACAACATAAACACAATGGCTATTGGTTCATTTTCTTGTTTTGACTTCGCAAAGTCCCAGGTTTGAGTGGATTTGCCAAGATGAGGGTCATTTAAATCGATTGATATTTGAAGGGTGAGTTTTTCTGGCCAAATGTTCAAATATGGATTTTTCCAGAGTATGGCAGCATTGTGTTAAGAACCCTTCTCCCGGATGTTTTCAGCTTTCCTCATTAATATTGGCCTATCCATCCTGGTTCATTCCTTTCGTAGTTCATCTAGCAATCTTCGTCCTCTGCAAATGACGATGGTTTTTTCTAATGTCATGCGGCAATGTGGTCAAGTGGTTTGACACTCGCTTTCAGATCGGAAGGTCCTGGGTTCGAGCCTCGCTCGGCGCATAGTTGAGTCCTTGGAAAAGACTCTTTACTCGCATTCTCTCACCGTACTCAGGTGTAAAATAAGTACCTGGCCGTTTACAGCGTTGTCTCTGTCCGAAATAAATTGTAACATTGCCTAACAGTACAGGCGTCATGTCCTATCCTAAATGTTAAATGTTACTGTTGGCCAGGGACTCCCTGTAAAGCGCTTTGAGCACATTTAGTGGATACTGCTCTATATAAAAGCTCATTTAGAATGTCTTTTGGTCTTGTCAGGGGAAACAGATATTGCGCTAGACATCAAAAGGGCCAAAGCAATCAATCGTCACCATCATATGGAGCAGCTATGTCTAATCCTCATAGTCTGTTGAAAAGGGTTGTGTGAGTGTGTGTGTGTGTGTACATCAGATCTATTCGCCCACCACTTCTCACAATACAGTAATATATCTTATGTTACTCGAAACATTAAAAAAAATCACTTTTCCCTAACTTTGCTTAGTACTGTCTCTCATTTCGTCACCTGTTTTGTTTTGTTTTTTCCCCTTTTTTCTTTTTTCTTCTTCTCCTCCTTTTCCTTCTTGTATTCATGCATTGGACCCATAATATCTTTCTTGATTTAAGTTGCTGTACTCAACATTAGTCACACTTTTTTTTTTTACACAGACGTATACATTAAAAGCGCATAGCATTGTACGGGGTTACGGTGTAAAAATCTGTGGACAAATATTTTGATAGGTTAATAAATACTTCCAGATTGGATGGCCGGCTGGTAGGCATGTACTGAAGATGGTTATGATTGGACCTCAACCATAGCTTTTTTTCAAGTACATGCCGGTTACCCGAACACTAGTTGGTCTCACAGATTATGAGCATTTACTCAACATTTAAACACTGGCAAGTATGTGTGTGTGTGGGGGGGGGGGGGGGGGGGGGGGGGGTTGACGAGAGTTGGGAAGAATATGTTGTTATAAATACTCGAACTGGCTGACGCGGTTGCTCGGCATATATTTCCAGTGGCTATGACCCCAGCGTGTCCGAAATTTGTCACGTGACCATATACACCGGTTTTGTCGTCGTGTTTTTTTGTTTTTTTTTGGGACCTCTGCCAACAGCTGGTGGTGAATCGTGTGGTAGATCAATGGATGTTGTATGATACAGTTTTTATACGTGTGTTATGAATAAGTCGAGGTTACAGATAAATGGGATAACACACATTGAGAAAATGCTTTGATAGGTAAAGCCCCTTTGATACCATTTTATTTAATATTATAGCCCATTTAAACGTTCCATGGATTAAAGAGTAGATTTTTGACCAATCAAAACATAGAAAGTGTGACACACCTTCACACTTGCTCGGACAAACTTTTTAAAATTTTTTATAAACAATAACGTGAATGAAATAGACCTCTCTCTGATCATTGTTATTGTTTTTATACCGCCAAATGGGTGACTAGTTGTCATATGATTTTCTCGATCATATTATAAACATTTAAGTTGGCACATATTTTCTGTGTTGGTTCTATTGGTCAAGCGGTAGAACAGTGTGGGTATTTTATTTAGTCACATGTCATCGATAGTAAAACCTGTGGAGATCGCTATGTTTACCAATCACTGCGATTGTTTACATTATGACGACTGTCCGAGAGGCGTGGTTATCTGAGTGTCTATTCATTTTGCGGCTATGTAGTCTTGTGGTATGACACTCGCTTTCGGATCGGAAGGTCCTTGGAAAAGGCTCTTTACTCATATTTTCTCACTGTACTCAGGTGTAAAATGAGTACCTGGTGTTAACAGCGTTATGTCTGTGGGGGAAAAAATGCAATATCACCTTACAGGCGTCATGCCTCATTCTACATGTTACGTGTTGCTGTTGGTATAGGACACCTCGTAAAGCGCTATGAGCACGTTTTATGGTTATAAAAGCTCATGAATGGCCGAGCGGATATCCAGAAAGTAAAAAATGAGTCGTTGTTAGAAGTGCTCAAGGCAACAAATGATTCAATTGGTGGAGCTGATTACAATTCACAATTAACTCTTTTTCCCCAGTGATCTTCGTCTTCTTTTTAATGACGATTAAAAAATAATAATTTTGGTTAGCACCAGGCTATGAGTTAACGAAGGCTACGAATAGATAGTATGCGCTTAGCTAAGAAGTTCATAACATTGCCATCCGGAAGTATAACGGACCAACACACAAAACTGTATGTATCCATGGACGTTTATAGTCTGGTTAATACAGTTCAGTGAGCATTACTCACAAACGCGGATGGCAAAAAACAATAACAAAGACCTGAGTGACGTCATCTTCGAACTATATATTGAAAGGAAGGCGAAAATGTCTGAAATTGATGCTTTGCGTTTGGTTGAAATGCTCACAACATCCATAACAAAGACCTGAGTGACGTCATCTTCAAACTATCTATAGCTTAGTTCACTTGACCTTCTCTCCACCGTCCACATCAGTCGTATTCGTTACCCGCCGCCTCATAACGGTATGGTGTCGGGGTAGTTTTGATGCAGTATAGATAATATGCGCTTGGCTAAGAAGCTCATAACATTGCCATCCGGAAGTATAACGGACCAACACACAAAACTGTGTGTATCCATGAACGTTTGTAGTCGGGTTAATACAGTTCAGTGAGCATTACTCACAAACGCGGATGGCAAAAAACAATAACAAAGACCTGAGTGACGTCATCTACGAACTATCTATATTGAAAGGTCGGCGAAAATGTCTGAAATTGATGCTTTGCGTTTGGTTGAAATACTCACAACATCCGCCAACCGGATATCACGCACTCAACATGTAACCTTGAACGTTTATAGTCTGATTGATATCATTTAGTGAGAACTAATCATGAAGTTGGCTGTCTAAAAACAATAACAAGGTGCTCTGTGACGTCAGTTTAGTTTCTTCTATAATTTATACGGTTTGTTGAGGACTATAGATGTATGTTATTCAAGTGACGAAACCTCAAGTGTCGTATGTTTCTTGTCATTACATTTTGAAAAGGGCTGTATATTTAGCATCTTGTATTGTTTTTACCGACATTAGACGGTTCTGAGTCGGTGGGTCACACACTGTGTTGTTGATTATGGAGTGTTGAATGTGATACGCGTGTTATTAATGTCAGTTTGGGCAGGTCACTAAAAGGACGGTAAATAGGAAAAAAAAAAGAAAAAAGACTAGCCCGCTTTGCCGGCCAGGGTGATAGTTATTGATTTATTTTTATTATTATTTAACCCAACCTTATTTGATCGGATAAAAGAACAAGGTTACTCGGACCATAGCCTTAGTTAACGTATGTAGCCTGACACTCTCATACTGGAAGAAAAAAAACAACAAACAACATATTTTAAAGTTTGGCCATAAAACTCATCCTTCAAATATCGATCGATTTAAATGACCCCCATCTTGGCAAAAATAAAACAAAGAAGAAAAAACAACTTTCAAACCTTGGACTTCGCGAAGTCCCAGGTTTGAGATTTGATTTTGTTTTTTCCAAGATGGGGGTCATTTAAATCGATCGATATTTGAAGGACGAGTATTCTGGCCAAATTTTAAATCGATAGCTCACAACTTTGTCATTCGGAAGTATTACGGACCAACACACACAACTAACCTTAAACGTTTATAGTCTGGTTTACGTCTCGGATATGAATGAAAGAAATCCATTTTATCCATCACATCTCGCCTCGCCAAAATTAGAAAACGCCCATAATGTGCTTCTCTCTCTCTCTCTCTCTCTCTCTCTCTCTCTCTCTCTCTCTCTCTCTCTCTCTCTCTCTCTCTCTCTCTCTCTCTCTCTCTCCCCCTTCTTTGGTCAAATGCCCCCCCCCCTCCCTTCCCCATCCTTTCTATTCAAGTTTGGTCAAGTGCACCCCCCCCCCCTTTTTTTTTTTCTTTTTTCTTTCTTTCTCGCAAGTGATATGACCTAAAATTGTCGCAAGGACGCCTTCAAACGTTTAAAGCTATGCTAGGCTTTCAAGGCGACTGTTGTTTCTCGTGTTTCCTTTCAGTCAGCCATTTAAATAAGTTTGATCTGAGTCTGAGCAAAGACCACCATCATCATAGCTTGTCGCTCCGAACACCGAACCCACTCCACATTTCTAGGGAGCAGACTCTTAGGCCAAGTTCAGTACAGCTGGGCGCGTCCTGGTATTCTCTAAGGATGTGCTTCATCGTCTGCTCTGGGCATCCACATGTACACAAGCTATTGTCAGCCAGCCCCCACTTTTTCATGCTTCCAGCTGTTCTCCCGAGTTTTGCCCGTGCTCTGTTCAGTGTTAACCATTCATTCCTGGGGAGCTCAGTTCCGTAGGACAGTTCTTCTCTCGGATGTTCAAGGCTTCATTTGTATGATTGTTCCACTCCCTCCATGTGGAACGTTTGTATTCAGCTACATGATCAGGGCTGAGCAAAGATAAGGTGCCTGTTGTGTTAAAATGACTCGTTTTACCGCGTAAATGATTAACGCGTTGAAAAATGACACCTGTGATAGGGATACGAAGACGCGCCCTACATTTTGCGTTTCTATGCAGTCTATCGCAGTTTTATTTGGGCCAGCTTGCATGTCTCATATTATGGCTGTTGCTGGATTTCCGAGAAAAAATGGGGATTCCAGGAATCCGTTAAAGGAGAGAGAGAGAGAGAGAGAGAGAGAGAGAGAGAGAGAGAGAGAGAGAGAGAGAGAGAGAGAGAGAGATTAGCGCTTATCTACGTCGAATCCTTGTCTAATACCTTTGACGTAACTTTTATTATTATTAATATTATTATTATTATTATTATTATTATTAGTATTATTATTTCATCTTATTTCATCTTATTTCGCGATTTGTTGATTGAAGACCTATCCTTCGCTTAATATTATATAAAGCGTTGTATGATGATTTAGAATTACAAAGAGGCATCAAAAATAATAAACCATCCTGTTGATGAAGTAGAAAGAATTCATGGAAAAGCAATAGAAAGGAAAGCATTCTCAATTACCAACAATAAAAAAAATATTTTATACCATGAATTTGGTCTTTTGCCATCTGGGAGAAGTTTTTGTCAGATTAAATGTGGAACTAACAAGTATAAATCAACGTTCATTCTATCAGCAATAAAAATGTTGAATATTTCATATGGTACAGCAAAACCAAGGATTCATGCGTTGACTGATTGACTGATTAATTTGTTTAATGTTAGGCTAGATGAAGTGACCAATTGATAATGATGATAATATTTGGTGTTGAATTGCCAAGAATGTAACGAATTGAAAATGAAATGAATATGTTAATGTTGTGTATGTCGCATGCGTTAAAGAAAGAGAGGAAGAGAGAGAGGGAGAGAGAGAGAGAGAGAGCGGAGAGAGAGAAGAGAGAGAGAGAGAGAGAGAGAGAGAGAGAGAGAGAGAGAAGAGAGAGAGAGAGGAGAGGAGGAATGGGTAGGAGTGAGGTGTCTGTTCAATGTTATAGTTATCATATAACGTTATGACAAGTGTAACTAAATGACAAATTGCCATATTTATGGACAATAAAGATCTATTATTATTATTATTATTATTATTATTATTATTATTATTATTATCAGTAGTAGTAGTAGTGGTAGTAGTAGTAGTAGTAGTAGTAGTAGTAGTAGTAGTAGTAGTAGTATCATTTTTATTGTTGTTGCTGTTGTTGTTATTATTATTAAACCATGTTGAATTGATAATTCATTATAAGAGTTAAAACTTGGCTTTTTGGGTCGATAGGGTCTTTCTTACCCATTCAATTTCGTTTTGTTTGTTTGTTTTTTTTGTTTTTTTTTTTTGTTTTACTTTACTATAACTATAATATTATTTTGTTTGTTTGTGGCGTGTAGTACTCGAAGCATGTTTGCACGTGTAGTCAAGAGCCGGGAAAAAGGGGATTCTTGGAATTTTGTCATTCAAAAGCGACGGCAGAGCACTTAAATAGCGCTTATCTGCGTTGAGTTGTTCAATTAGCTTCGACGTAATTATTATTATTTTCGCCTCTCGTCTTTCATCGTACCGCGTACGCAGACTTGGCCCTTAAAAAAAAAAGGGGGGGGGGGGGGGGGGGGGGGAGATTGGTCTAATTCAGAGTAATTATCCAAAATTTTGGAGAAAAGTGATAAAGAGCATTGTATTGTTTCCTCATAAATGGGATATAATACGACGTGTGTGTGAGTTTGTGTGTGTGTGTGTATACTCGAAACAATATTGTAGAAGTTGATCATAATTATACTTGAAATATTTTATATATATATATATATATATATATATATATATATATATATATATATATATATATATATATATATATATATATATATAATATGCAGGTCTGACCTCCAAACTCTCTTATAGGACTAGTTTAACATCGCCGAAGTCCCGGGTTTGAGAGTTTAAGCCAAAGTGAGTAATTATCAGAGTAATTATCCAAAATTTTGGAGAAAAGTGATAAAGAGCATTGTATTGTTTCCTCATAAATGGGATATAATACGACGTGTGTGTGAGTTTGTGTGTGTGTGTGTGTATACTCGAAACAATATTGTAGAAGTTGATCATAATTATACTTGAAATATTTTATATATATATATATATATATATATATATATATATATATATATATATATATATATATATATATATATATATATATATATATATATAATATGCAGGTCTGACCTCCAAACTCTCTTATAGGACTAGTTTAACATCGCCGAAGTCCCGGGTTTGAGAGTTTAAGCCAAAGTGAGGGTCGTTTCAATCAATCGATATCTGATGGACGAGTTTTCTTGCCAAATTTCTAAAATATGTGTTTTTACCAGAGTACGGGAGCATACGTGATAATATTATTATGTAGAGATAGAAATTCGGTTTTGTTTTATCCATTTTGACACGTTTAGGATAGAAATAATTTTCCCGAGAATATAATATTATAGTTTGTTAACATTTGCTGTTGACACGTGTAGCATAGAAATAATTTTCCCCGAGAATATATTATAGTTTGTTAACATTTGCTGGCCGATGTATTGTCGAAGCGGATTGTTTTCCATAGGAAGACTAACCATATTGGTGCATTGCGTTTTGTTGTTTTTAAAAAAAAAAAAAATACAGCACCCGCCAGCCGGATAGAGATAGATTGAAGTTGACGTCACTCAGGTCTTTGTTTTTGCTTTTTTGCCATCTTTTTTTTTATGAGTAATTCTCACTTAACTGTATTAACCAGACTATAAACGTTCAGAGTTACACATAGTTTTGTGTGTTGGTTCGTTATACTTCCGGATGGCAATGTTGTGAGCTTCTCAGCCAAGCGCCTACTTTCTATAACGCACCGACACAAAAGCCAATGTTTAACTTTCTGATGAAGAGATACATCTATCACGTATATCTCCCATATTTAAAATATTTGGTCCTCTTTGGTATCGGGATATAGGATTCAATAGTCTGATATCACATCCGCCCAGCAACGAGCACCTTGGTTCTAAACAAAGGAAATCGGTACTTTTTATTCATAATTCTGGCTAGAACTTTTTCACATGTCGTATGATCAAAATGTATAAAAGTCAAAACATGATCAGATTTATAATGTTTTTCTCCTCTGGGTATACCCTTTTATGCTCGTCTGAGAAGTATTTATCCGGGCGTCCGCCATTGTTCCGATAGTTTAGAACCAGTTACTATGTTACTATGCGTCATTACGAGGGAAGGGTCACGTCACGACTGTTGAAGCCTATTGTAAGCCTGCTACCTAGTTATGGGTATGCAGGCTATCAATGTTTGTCGAATTCGCCGCGCACCAAGTACACACTTCTAACACTTACCCAGAACTCATTGACCCATTCATCGAGTGCAAGGAGGTCATATTGGAGGTCGTCTCGGCTATAATAATAATATTGTATAATCGCCTAGTGTTATAGTCTATAATGTGTATCACGTTAGAGCTGGAGCCGTCACAAAATCAATATTAACAAGTTAACGAAATCGACGTCGAACGACGAGAAAGAATCTGTCCTCTTACGTCACCACAGGACGCCGGGTGCAAGTAACATTAGTAAGTAGTTGTTGGTGACATAAGAGGACATATCCCGTCTTTCTAGCTCGTCGTCCGTCGTTTCACGTCGATTTCGTTAACTTACTATTGATGTCATCTTGACTTAAATTTCGTTTATCAGGATGTCACATAATTGCCACTTTCAGACCTGGCGACCATTACGAGAAATTGAAATTCGTAGAATTATGACACTTTAACTCCAATTTCAGAACTTCATGAGCATCTCTTTGTCATTTAAAAACTTATTGAAAATGAAGGGTGATGCCAAGCTACATAATTTTAGGTATTTTGTAATGGTAAATGGTTGATTTTTAAGGTTAATTGTGGAGACTACCCTTTTTGCCTCCTAAAAAATTAAGAATTTTAAAATTTTCAAGTAGACAGACAGGTCTGTTATTTAACGGTCTTGTTAAAAATGGATAGTCCCAATAGATTTATACAGAAAAGATGTTCAACGGGCGTCTTTTTACGTGAAAAACCGAAGGTGGTGAATTCCTCTGTGAAGACAGTTGTGTCAGTGCGGTAAATTGCTTCTTTCCTATCTTTTATCGAGTTAACTGCCGTACTCTGGGAAAACACTATTTAAAAAAAGGCCTTCAGTTATCGACGATTTAAATGACCCTCATCTTGGCAAACATTCTCAAACCTAGGACCTCGCAAATAGGCGGCGTTCAGTTGAAAAAAATAATGCTCAACGTTGATCATGTTATTTTATATTTATTGTTGTCTCACATTATAAATACGCTTTGGCAAAGTTAATTTGTTGCCATTAAAAAAAAAAAAATCTTGGCCCACTTTTATTTGAAGAGAAATCATTTTTAGAAGATTAATAAATAATAATAATGATAATAATATTAAAATAATGATGATCATGATGATGATGATAAAAATAACAATAATAATGATAATAATAATAATAATAATAATAATAATAATAATAATAATAATAATAATAATAATAATAATAATAATAATAATAATAATAATCATCATCATCATAATCATAATAATAATCTTAATAAAAATAATAATATCTTTATTGTCCATGAAGGCAATTTTTTATTTGGTTACAGTATATACATAATATACGCAAAGATACATAAATAAAACAAAAAGTGCAAAACCACACACACACACACATACACACGCGCGCACACACACACACACACACACACACACACACACAAACACACACTCACAGACTCACACCTAAATAGACTTCTAAAAGGCGTATCATCATGATTACATGATTCTCCCTAAAAAGGTTTATATGTAACTATGCTGTTTTTTTTTAAAATTCACATAAAGTGAGTTAAAAAAAAAATACAGAATCGCACTCACATGTTTTGGAATAGACTGGGTGTTGATGCTGATTCACAAATAGTGTTATCTCAATTGTTTTGAATCATTCAACAGACATCCTTGAATTGTTATCAGTAATATCAACCAATTATTGTTTTGTTTTCAGTTTTTGTTTTGTTTTGAGTTCTATTTAACATGGGTTACCTGTGGGAATTGTCGCTATCAAAGTTTTTTTAATTTTAAACTGAAAAACCAAAGTAACAAGTCTGCTCTGCTGATCTGATCTGCAATTTTCTCCTCCCACGTATGCTACTTTCAATTTCACTTTATTTAAAAAAGAGACACTAAGAAAAGGAGAGAGAAAAGTCTTGATTTGGAAACAAAGTTTTGAACAATTTTTCCTTATTTGACCTTAGACTAAGCTGTCTGAGAATTAAGACGGAAAATGCTCGACTATTTATAACATCAACCTGCTTTTTTATGTTTACATCTTAACTGCAATGTTTGCTTTGCTCATTTACAGCCACAAAACTCATGGAATTAATCCAGATTACTGTCGCATGAAATGGGCACTAGTAATTCTGAAAGGTTTAATACAATGTCAGGCGAGGTCAAAATAACTTGACTCCGGATCGGACTTACTGCCCTCACTCACCGTTTCCTTCTGGAAAGGGATGAAAAGCCCCTATGGGGAAGCTGCAACTGTGACCTCACAGTTCGACATATTTTGATAGAATGTACACAGTTAGAACAGATAAGGTCACAACATTATGAAACCAGAGACTTGAAGTCTCTGTTCTAGTCAGTCGATCCGCTTACAATTTAAAAGTATCTGCAGGAATGTGAACTCCTGCAGAAATTGTAAATAAACATTTTTAAATAGCAAACATGTAACTATTATGGTTTTATAACATTTTATTACATCAGTATTAATGCAATTGAACAGCTATGGCCTCTCAAAGCCGATCAAAATTTATAAAAGCTTGAAACGGGCGCTTAAATGACCTAAAAGTGTTGAAAGTGCCGTTTACACCCAAAAACAAATACAGTGTCAGGAAAAGTAACATTATCCAATTGTAAAAAAAACCCAGATAGATTTAGATTCTAGATCTGTCACCTTATACCCCAAACCCATTGTCATGGTATTTCTTGCCATGGAGATACAGATAAAGGGAGTAAATCTGACTCATGAATGAACAACACATGTTGTTCATTCATGAGTCAGATTTACTCCCTTTATCTTTATCTCCATTTTAAAGTTTATTGACTCATTTATGCACTTCTTTTTATTATTTCTTGCCACTGTGATGACAGCACCGTTCTAGGTGGGGTTCCTTACCTCCCATAGTGGGCAGGGAGGCACTTACTGTGTCTTCTATCCCCCTATATCTTACCTTTTCTTTGGTGCCTTAATTGTAATTCTAGTACTGTTTACTATCCCATTTTCTTCCTTTTTACTGGCGTGGATATGACCTTAATGTGTTGCAAGTGCTGTAAAACCCTTTAAACCCCCCCCCCCCCCCCCCCCCCCCCCCCCCCCAAAAACAGCCCCGTTGTTTTGTTTTTTAAAAAAAACAAAGCAAATCGTTTTGAATTGTTACTTTTGTCATTTCAGATAACTATGGATATGAATGGAAATGAGCTGCTGATCGTCAGTCGTGACCAGGTGACCCGTGTGTTTGGGCCACCTGTGGAGCCCATAAGTTTGACCCTGGACCCCTCAGGGAAATGTCTCTTGCACATCCCATTCCGTGCAGTCCAACACGTGCCTCTCACCAAGACCAAGACCGGGCATCTGGAGTTGATTTCTCTCCATGCCCTGCTACAGATGGTATCTGGGAAAGGATTCTGTTTCTGTCCTGGAATCCCCACCTCAGTCCTGGCCGGTCGGGTAATGATATGCAGTGTTTTTATTTTTATAAGATGTTGCAATTAATATGCCACCTGGAGAGTCTCTGCCTCATTCTTTGCTGGTTGGATAATGAGTAATGATATGCAGTGATCTTTTAAAATAAGATGTTACAATGAATGACCTGGAATTCCTGCCACATTGGTCAGGAAATGAGCAGTTATTAACATTTTAAAAAGAATTAAGCATTTATATAGCGCAAATATTCACTAAACGTGCTCAAAGCGCTTTACAAGGGTCCCTGACCAACAGCAACATTTAGGACGGGAGAGGAGGCCTTTTAGGCGTTATTAAACTTTTTTTTGGACAGTGAAAACACTGTTATCGGCCAGGTACTCATTTTACACCTGAGTGCGGTGAGAGAATGTGAGTAAAGAGCTTTCTGCAAAGACTCAATATGCGCCGAGCAAGGCTCAAACCCACGACCTTCCAATCCGAAAGACCACATAGCCGCACATTATTATATATTCAGTGATTTTTTTTATACCTTGTTACAATATGATATGTCTATACTGTGAATATAAAATCTGTTTTAAAGGGATTGAAATGGTGGAAAAGTAGTGAAAATGGGTTGTTTGTTTTTTCACTCGCTAATGGGTCAATCTCTTTCTAAATTGTACAAATTTTTCAGTTGTGATATATTTTATAAAAAGCTTGAAATTTCGCATAATACGTTCATAAAGATATGTTTTTGTTGAAAAAAGTTGAAATTTTGCTAAGAAAATGGAGATTTTTTTTCTCTCTTCATTTTTGTTGTTGTTGCCTGTGGCCGCGATTCTCTTTTTTACTTATATTTATTTTCTTTTTCTCTTTCTTTCTTTTCTGTTTCTTACTATATTTTTTCAGCTTATCTCATTTTTTCTTACGACTTTTTTTCCCTCCTTATTTTCTATGCACATATTGGATTCTCTTTTTTTTTTCTTTTCTTGCTTATTCCTCAGTTGTTTTTTTTTTTATGTACACATGTATTTGTGTTGCTTATTGATTGAATATTTTGCCAGTTTAAGACGGTTTATTTATTTTTTTTTTCCAGGCTTGTGGTAAATTTGTCATAATGCATCGTACTCCATTCAAACGCTTCAATGCTGCTGGTTGTCCAGTCTACTTTAAATTCCCAAAATTCATGGACCCCAACAAGGTGAACCAACTCCCAATCAGATCGTTATGTCCTCGTTGCAGGCAAGTGACCAAGTGGGCACAGACCTTACCTGTATCAAAAAACATCATCATCCGTCCATTCACTATCAATCCCACCCCTCCAAATCAGGTTTTGTACCCAATCCCCGTTGACAACAAAAGATTCCTTGTAAAGAACTCGAATATGCCAGTTGAAAATGTTGATAAGTCTCCGACCAAAACAGCTCCTAGCTTAGAAAAGCAAGGAATGTTCTCATCGGCACCTTTACCTTTGACTGTTTTAGAAGGCAGCAATGTTAATTACTCATCAGATGCACCCAAGTCTGGGAAAAATTCACCAAGATGCGATAGCAACACGTTTCACGTGTCAGTGGTGAAGAAAAAGGGAGGATTAAACAGTGACAAGCTTCAGGCAGTGAGTGACTCTTTACGGCAGTTGTTGAGGCAGCGGTCTGCAATCAGAGAGGGTCTATCGGATGGGACAGCAGTAGATGGGGGAGGTCAACATAAAGGCGGTAAGTTGTAATTTTTTTATTTTTCAAATCTTCGATTTTCAAATATCATGATCCACATCGCAATCTTACTTTTGCAGTTTTGTGCCTGTATTTAAAAAAAAAGGATTTCAGTAAACTGACTATTGGCAAAAGACTCTCTTTTTGATGCCCCCCTCAACACAAACACACTCACACACACACACACACACGCCTTTGCAGGAAATAATCTTTCTTCCTTCCTCATTTGCAAGATACAATCAGTGTTGCCAATCTTATGTAAAAAAAAAAAAAAACCTATTCTTACTCATATTTGCTCACTGTACGCTTTCTGCTGAAGAGTTTTTGCATTGTTCAGTTTCCGTAGATTAAACACTCATACACTGTTTTAGTGTAAACACTTCGCTTTATTATATGACCCGGAAGTTCATGTTGGGAGTTAAATAAAATATTATCTGGCAGGGTCATATCTGATTTATACATTGATTCTGGAAATGGATACTATTTATATTGTCTATAAAGAGTAAATTTATTCATTAATTTAGATACCAATGATAATATTTCAAGTATAATCTTGTTGCTCATCATCAGAATAAGAGTTTTTTTTTTAATGGTTTTCAGGATTGTTCAGTTTTCCATCAAAATGTTATTCAGTTTGTCTCTCTGTTGTACACATTGACATGGGTCAATGGGTCAGGGTTGGCAGCTCTGCACAGTACATATTCCAAGTTCATTTAGGTCTTTCGTTCTTTTAAAAAAATGTTCAAAGGTCTAATCCCTCTATTTTCTTGGTGTGATGTATTCTCATTTAATTTCACAGATTTTATCGTCACAAATTTCTCACCAAATCTCAGGATGAATGAGTCACAGTCAAGTGAAAGGCTGTTGTTTGTTGTCTTCCATGTTTTCTGGATTTCTGTTTACACTACAAGCGAAATACTACAAAACTGTTTAACTCACTTCAACATTTAAAATAATGATATTAAAAGCTTAAGTGAATGACATAATCCACTTGTCTGTCAACATAACCCTTTATTAAAAGGAAGTTTTTAATAAACGACTGAAACTGAAATAGAATTATTTAAGTCGTGTCTTATTCAAGTCAGTGGAGTCTCCGACAGGCAAATGTGTTGTGCCTTTAGATCCCTTGCCTTATTTTGATTGGTGTCAAATGGGAATAAGATTAGGTGACATCCACAGCTCTGCTTTCCATTAAGCTGTCCTGGTTTGATGCCTTCCGCAGCAGCCTCTTAAATTATCAAATTTACAAGCCCTTGCTTTCACTCAAGTGATCAACATTTTTATTTCATGTATAGCCGAAAAATGAATGTCAAGAGAGAGATAGAAAAAAACCCCAATAGCATTGGGGAATGATTGTGAAATTATATCACTACATCTTTGTGATAAAACTTGTTTTGTGGGTTTGCTTTGTGTTTGTTAGTTGTCATGGTGTTTTCTTATGATTCTGTAATTTAAAAAAATAAATTTCTGAAGGGGGAAGGGAGTTAAAGGCAAATATGCTTTTGTATTTAAAAAAATAACTGATGTGAGAGTTCTGTAAAAATTTCAGTTTTTATACATGTATCAATATT
The DNA here is from genome assembly GCF_034508935.2 of Berghia stephanieae. Taxonomy (NCBI): domain Eukaryota; kingdom Metazoa; phylum Mollusca; class Gastropoda; order Nudibranchia; family Aeolidiidae; genus Berghia; species Berghia stephanieae. Next base: position 24,971,319 of record NC_088362.1, on the reverse strand, counting down.
ATTACTCAGTCTAGTTAATATTGAATTTCTTCTTTTTATCAATCCAGAAAAATCCCCTGCGTCCTCTAGACCGAGATCTCCAAGAAGTGTCAAGTCAAAGAAAAATGTTTGTCGAATTTGCCAGAAACAGTTCTCATCCAATCTCAGACTATCAAAACACGTCCAGCGACATGAAGGAAATTTACCAAATTTATCTCAAGTTTTGCGTAAAAAAATTAAAAGACGAAAAACTTCAGCGGCTGTTTTGAATGGTCTCTTGCAGAGATTTTCCTGCAATTCATTAAATGTCAAAAGGAAGAACAGTGTGATTTCTGAGTGGCACCTGCAGCTAATGTTGAATTCTTTAGATGATTTGTTATCAAATGAGACAAACAGTAGGGAGGATTCTGGTCGAGGTAAAACGAGCAAAGCAGCACCAGAAAAAAGGAGAAACAAAGGAAAGAGGAAAGCTGAAGAGCCTGCCGCTCCTCATTTTGCTGAAAATACCTCAATCCGACCAACTGTGCACAGGTCGGGTTCTGGTTTAGCTGCTGTTCAGACATTGTTAAGTGCAGCTCAAATGGCTGATGATGACGCAAAGACTCATGATTTAGGCAAAAATATCAATTTTAATATTCAAAATGGCCACTTAACTGAATTTCCCAGTACAGATAATTTTTCAAAAAGAGATGCTGATTCACCCTCTCATGCCAAGAAAGCACGACAGAGTGTGCGACTAGCTTCAAAAAGAGCAGGCAAAAAATCGAAGCTTGGCAACAAAGCTGCAGAGGCTGTGGAGGGAACTGATCTGTCATTGCATGAGCAAACTACCAGTCCTGGCCATCATCCATCTGATGAAGCCTTGACGAATCTCAATCTCCTCTCCACTGTCAGTCTTCAGGCAGAACTGAGAGATAGCAGGGGCAGTCCTGGACTTCAGCTTCTGTCTTCTGCTAGCAATTTGGAGAAGAAAATGAACAAAGCACATATCCCAATAGGCAATGAACATCGTCCGTTTGCCAAGTCACCTTCTTCAGCCCCATCACTACAAACGGGTGTGGGTAAGAGAACAAATATCCAGCACCAGATTCCAACCACTGTTGTACCCATAGAAGACGTCAGAGCCAGTAAGAAGAATGCACCACCCTCAATGCCACCTTTAATTCTCAGTACTGCCGGCATAGTTGTGAATCAGTCTCCACATTCATCAGCTTCATCCTCTCCTTTGATTTCCTTGACTCCTGCAACTGCGTGTGCTTTACCTATTCTTCAGCAGCTTCAGAAAAATATCACAAACAGCCATGCTAGTGCTACAACTTCCAGTGGGAATCACCTACCTCATGAAGATGTTTTGGGTTCCAATTGTGGAGCCATGGACTTATCCAAACCGAAGTCTTTTCAATCTATCGCAGAAACTTCCAACAGTGCTAAGACTCCACCAACATCTAAGGATTCTACAGACGTTCTGAGACATTTCATGATGATCAAACCCGTCAGTTTGCCTGAAAAACCGCAGGTGGCCAAGCCGGACCCCAATCATGACCCTCGAATCAGATTGTTGAGCTCCAAGGAGGCAGATGACTCCCTTCAGGCCAGGATGTTTGCTAGTGCTAAGAATTATAAAGTAGACCCAAATAAACTAATTGCCACAGGTCACATACCAACGGGTGTTTCCTCCTCTCAATTGCATGCGCCTCTTGTCCCTGGCAAACTGGGCAAGGGAAAAGATAAATTGAATCTGCCATCTCAGTTGAATGAGAAGAGCGAGATCCAATGTGGATACAAATGGAGTGGGTCAGGTGGCTTAGTGAAGGAGAGGACCCAGCTGGTGAGAGAGCTGGTGCCTTCTGTTGTCATGGCCAATATTCTAAGCGGAACTGTCCCAACTTCTGGGTTACCTAAAATGGATGACCCAATATCAGCACCTATGCAAAATGTCACCAAGTCAAGACTTCCTGACAAACAGCAGCAACAGCAAGAGTCTCCACTTTTGGCCAAGTCTTCCCAACCTCCAGTTCCCATCACTGGCAAAAATTCACCATCAGCTCATCATATCACTTTAAAACCCAGAGAAGCTCCTGTTCGTCCTAAAACACCTCAATACGTCCTAAATCTCAGTAAGAATCGAAATGACCCAGACACCCAGCCTCCTATTCCTGCATCAGTTCAGTTACACAGCAAGACAGGCCCAGTCCCTTTCCCAACCAGCGTCCTCAAAACATCCCTCCTCAACACACCCTCTGTTCTAATCCCAACGTCTATCTATCATAAGCCACCAGTTCAAAATTCTGTTCAAGGCAGTGTGATTAAAAAGCTTGGCATGACTCCATCTGTGATGGCACCTCTCGGCAACACAGTTCTGGCCACTGTGCCAAACACCATTCTTCAAACTGGCCAACCAGCTCCTACCTCAACCCTAGCAACTATTCTCCGTCATCCATCAAAAATAGTCGGATCCCACTCATTCTCTAAAACGTCTAACACAAGCTTTTCGGAAACAATTTCTTCAACTGCAGGCCCTATTAACTCCACCGCAACACCCAGCAATGTCGTGAGACTACATGCGATTAAAACAGAACCGTTTGAAATTTATGGCTCTGGTGGTAAGAAGTCAACCGTTGTGCCGGATGGCAACACAACTCTTATCAAAATAGAAAAACCAGGGAGTCCATCTCCATCATCGTCTAGCGAGCGTGATTTGTCAACCCCTCCAAATCTAGTAGTGGACATGGGATTAGAGAAAAATCCATCATCTGTCTCAGGGAACTCGACCAGTGGCAGGACTAATAATGATGCTGGAAATAAACCATCTGCAAAAGGAAAAGTGTCTATTGTCAACGCCCCATTGAAGTGTGAGTACTGTTCACAAGCCTTTCGTACCATCCGAGGCCATGATTATCATACATGTCCTAAAAAAGGCAGATGAACAATTATATTGTTTCCAATTTTTATCTTTCTCTTCTAATATTAAACAGACCATATTCAGATGATTTAATTTGACTTTGACCCCTTTAGTTAATTTAAAATGTCAACTTTCGATTAACGTCAATACAATTTTTTCATCATATTAGGATCGTGAAGTTAATCAGTGAATTGACACAAAGAAGTAGTAGCGATTTTAAAACTTGACAAAAATGGCAGATTTTAAAATTATTTTTCATCTAAAATAGTGTACCTGATGAGATTATGTTTTGTTTCTGTCCTTGCTGGAACTTAAATTTCTACAGAGCAAAGTTTGCTATGCAAAGGAAAACATACAAAACTATTAACCAAAATGACAAGATTCTCACTGTTCAGAAACATTGCTGAAGAGTGAACGTTTTCTAATTTTATTTATACATTGTGCTTATATACAGTTGAATTTGTAGGATTGCACAACACGTAAAATATTTGCTTCTGAGTTGTTTGGATATGAATGTTTATAAGTATTTATTGTAGGTGATTTTTTAAAAATTGATTTATTACATTATTTTGTAAATATGTATAAATATTTATTTTAAAATAGTGTTTTCTTTTTTAATATTCACAATTATCTCCTTTATCTTATTCTTTTTTGTTTGAGTGTGTGTAGTGTATGTGTATTCTATGGTGTTTTATTAACAACAACGATTAAGGAGCGAGGATATGTTTTTAAAAATTTTTCAGAGGTCATTCATTTAGTTTGGAAAAATGTGTTTGTTTATGAAATATGAAATTTCAGGATAGAATGCAGTGGAATACATTGAGATTTGAGGTAATTCATTCATGTTTGAAAGGCTTTGTGTGCTTTGTTCACTGAGCAGGTTTTTTTGACCTCCCATAGTGGGCCAAGAGGTCACTTTCTGTGTCATCTATCCCCCTATATCTGTTTTCCAACATGCTTTCTGTCTTTGTCTAGGATTGAGATAACTGAGTCCTGACCAGGGTGATTGGCTGAGAGGGATACGGTCGAATGTATAGCTAAAGTTTTGAGAGATTATTTTTTTCCCCTTGTAAATCATCTCTCTGTCATTATTATGTACTGTTATAAAAAAAATAAAATCCCCTTTATTCATCTCATAGGGGAATTTTTCTCTAGGGTCTTAACCCAGGCAACAGCCGCAGCGCAGCCCCGCAAATTGAGCTAGGGCGAGGTGACTTGCTTAAGGCTACACAACGCAGTGGCAGGCGATCGAACTTGGTACCTTCCGGGTATGAAGCAAAGACTGTACTACTGAGCCACGCTGCACCCTGTTATATTTGTTAGTTTGTATATGTTATGTTAACATTTGAATCTGTTCCTTCAAGTGAGATCCTGTGTTTGTGTCTGGATGAGACTTTAAGGTAATCTCAAGCTAAGTACACTGATAGTGTGTTCTTGGAATTTTCATCAGTTTCCTATTGGAACCAATTACACTTTGTATTACTTTTTCTCGTGTGCTTTCAATTGTAAATCTAGAATTTTTTTACTATCCCATTTTCTTCTTCTTTTAAAAAAAAACTGAAATGACCTAAATGTGTCGCAAGCGCGCGGTCAAACACTTTAAAAAACAAACAAGTGCTTTGTTCGTATAAGAATTCACCATTGTACATCACGTAAAATGAAAAAAAAAAAGAAGAAAACCAAGGAATGATTTGGAAGAAACCCTTGCTTCAAAGCTGTGATATCAAACATCAACAAAATTTAAATAATAGGGCACTAGAATAAAAGGACAGTACAATTTAAGGAATGTTTTGATTTAAAACATAACATTAGAGAAGACAAGTGTGATGTCAAAAGCCTGGTTCCTATCTCATTGGAAAGTGTAAAACTACTCTACCGGATTACTGAAGACATACCATACCTTGTGTAAATGATCTTCTGGTTTCAGAGTGATGGGTTGGGAGGATCTTACAGTGTCTTCTATCCCCCTATATCAGTTTTCCAACATGCTTTCTGTTTTTGTCTTGGAATGAGATTACTTGGTTTTGTTCTGGTCCTAGCTGGTCAAATGTATAGGTAGAGTTATGGGAGATGATATTTTTTGTCTTGTAAATTATCTCTCTGTTATACACTGTATTATTTTTGTTTCACACACACACACACACACACACACACACACTCACACACACACACACACACACACAACAATATATATATATATATATATATATATATATATTAGTTGTAAACATTTGAGTGTGTTCCTCTCAGTGTGGTCCAGTGCTGGTGTCAGGATGAGACATTTAAGTGATCTCAAACTAAGTACACTGATAGCGTGCTCTTGGAATCTACATCTGTTTCCTATTTGAACTAGTTCTCCTTTTTCTTACTTTTTCTTTGGTACTTTGATTGTAATTTTAGAACTTTTTACTCTCCCATTTTCTTCCTTTTACTGGTGCTGATATGACAAAAATGTGTTGCAAGCGCTGTAAAACCCTTAGAAAGAAAAAAAAAACCAAATATCTTATTTTATACTCTATATGCTGGTCGTCAATAAGGATCATCCATCCTCGCTCTTTTATGTCTTGTAATTCTTAGAGTCTGCCTATACAACCTGTAACTAAAACAGTTATGCAATATGTAACCTACTCATTGTTAGTCCTCAGAACGACTGGCTGGTTACATACATACACACTTCCAAAGATTTAGGATTCAAAAAGTAGAACGTGTGATGTCACGGCTTTTCTTCCCTATTCGTAAGCCATAAGTTCTGGGTGAGGTTCCTGACCTCCAATTGTGGGCAGGGAGGTACTTACTGTCTTTTATCCGTCTATATCTGTTTTCCAACTTGCTTTCTTTCTTTGTCTTGGAATGAGATTATTTGGTTTTGTCCTGGCCCAGGCCAGATCCCTGACTGAGAGGGAAGCAGTCAAATGTATAGTTAGTTTTGAGAGATGATATTTTCTTCCTTGTAAATCATCTCTCTGTTATGCACTGTTTTATGTTTTGTTTATATATCATATCTGATTTGTAAACTTTTGAGTGTATTCCTCTTAGTAGGGCCTGTGCTTGTGTCTGGATGAGACTTTTAGGTGATCTCAAACTAAGTACTTTGATAGTGTGCTCTTGGAATCTACATGTTTCCTATATGAACCAATTCCTCTTTGTCTTACCATTTCTTGGGTGCTTTGATTGTAATTCTAGAACGATTTACTATCCCATTTTCTTCCTGATATGACCTAAATGTGTTGCAAGCGCTGTAAAACCAACCCTTAACTCTCTCGAGTTAACCCTCATTGAAAATCGAACAAATTTGTTCGATTTTCCATGCATATGAACTCAAGAGAGAGTTAAAAACAATAAAGGCATAAGCTATTATCCATTCATGTAGTAAAGCTTTATCCAGTGCTCTCTTCCATATTATATTGATATAATCAAGGTTGCCCATTTTCCGTATATTTACAGAATTCACTATGTTATAAACCCTCAGTTTATTTTCAACTCACCTTCTTGGTAAAAAATCAAATTGTTTGCTTAAAAGTTCAGTAATTTTTTGCCTCCTGAATTGGCAACCCTGTATAATCCTAAATCCCAATGAATTCATTTTGTCGTATTACAACTTAAACCTCAGACTAATATATATATATATCTCATTGTTTCTCATTGTCAGATGCTGCATTTACTACTAAGGATTTGTGTTTGAGTAATAATTCTGTGATTGTAGTTATTACCATTTGTCCGATCTCATGTTTTTAAGTTTAAGGTTGTTCCTTTAGATATTTCTTTTCAGTCTTTCCTAAGATTTTTTTTCTTCTTATAATTGTAATAAAGATATTTCGCAGAAGTGTCAAATTTCAAATTGTACAAAGTTGTGAATGTTAATTTTGAATCTATCTATATATATATATATAAATATCCTGAAATTGTATATTAATATTATAATTATGACATCGTATTGTACAGATAAAACGCTTCCGGATTTTCATCATATCTTTTACAATCATGATGAATACAACAACCTAGATGGAGGTCCTTGGTTTCCCTTTTGGGCCTGACAGGTCATCTGCAGTGTTTCCCCTATTTCCCCGTACTTCGTTATTCATTTCCATGTGGCTTTTTGTCTTTGTTCTTGAATGAAACCATATAATTTTTCCTAGACTATTGTTTTGGTAAGTTTTGAATAGAAGACAGATAGACTTATAGATAGGCTTATTATATAGGATTTGTAGACATTTGAGTGTGTTCCTCTTAGTGGGGACCGGTACTTGTGTCAGGATGAGACTTTTAGGTGATCTCAAACTTAGTACTTTGATAGTGTGTGCTCTTGGAATCTACAGCTTTTTTCCTATTTGAACCAATTTTTCTTCGTCTTACTTTTTCTTGTGTGATTTAATTGCAATTCTAGAACTTTTGACTATCCCATTTTCTAGGTGGGGTTCCTGACCTCACATAGTGGGCAGGGGGTACATACTGTGTCTTCTATCCCCTTATATCTGTTTTCCAACATGCTTTCTGTCTTTGTCTTGGAATGAGATTACTTAGTTTTGTCCTGGCCCTGGCCGGAGTCCTAGCTGGGAGGGAAACAGTCAAATGCATAGTTATTGTTTTGGGAGATGATATTTTTTTCCTTGTAAATCATCTCTTTGTTATGCACTGTATTATGTCTTATGTATTATATATGATTTGTAAACATTTGAGTGTATTCCTCTTCGTGGGGACCTGTGCTTTTGTCTGGATGAGATTTTTAGGTGATCTCAAACTAAGTTACTGATAGTGAGCTCTTGGAATCTACGTCTGTTCCCTATTTGAACCAATTACCCTTTGTCTGCCTTATTCTTGGATGCTTTAATTGTAATTCTAGAACTTTTTACTATCCCATTTTCTTCCTTTTTACTGGCGCTGATATGACCTTAATGTATTGCAAGCGCCGTAAAACCCTTAAAAACAAACAAACAAACTAGAACTTTTTACTATCCCATTTTCTTCCTTTTTACTGGTGCTGATATAACCTAAATGTGTTGCAAGCACCGTAAAACCCTTAAAAACAGAACAAACTATCCCATTTTCTTCCTTTTTACTGGCGCTTATATGACCAAAATGTGTTGCAATCCCCGTAAAACCCTTAAAAACTAAGATCTTAACCGAACCAGAGTCTTTGGCTGGAAGGGAAACAATCAGATGTATAGCTATTATTTTGGGAGATGATATTTTTGCCCATGTAAATCATCTCCCTGTTGTTATATATTTGTTGTTTTGAATGTAAAATGTAAGTCTTTGAGTTTATTCCTCTCAGTTGTAAATTGTAAATGCCTTCTTTTTAAGCCTGGTCTTATCACTAGCTTAGTTATCTGGGGGGCAGCATCTACCACACAAGATATTACTGTCATATCAATAACAATGATGATGATAATAATAATACCATAACTGCATTAAATGTTTCTCATTCATTGTTTGTATGGTTTCATTCTCCTCAGTAAGTCAAACCAAAGAAGCCACTTCCTCTGTTGATCACACTATGTCTTGTCAATGTAGCAATCAAGAATTACAACGGGTAGCTTTTTATCAATTTGACATAACCTTAACATGTTTTTAGTCCTCAATAATGTCTGTATATCTATACGTTTATTTAGCACTTAAAAATTTTTTTTTTCATTTATTGTTAGTAGGTTGGAGCTGAAGCTTTCTTGATTACATCTGACCAGTCAAAGTGAAACACAGCTGATTTAAAAAGTGTCGGCTATGTGGTCTGGTGGTATGACACTCGCTTTCGGATTGGAAGGTCCTGGGTTCGAGCCTCATTCGGCGCATTGTTGAGTCCTTGGAAAAGTCTCTTTACTCACATTCTCACCATACTCAGGTGTAAAATGAATATCTGGCCGTTAACAGCTTTATCTCTGGAAAAAATTGTAATATCGTCTAACAGGCGTCATGTCCCATCCTACATGTTGTGTTGCTGTTGGCCAGGGAGCCCTTGTTAAGCACTTTGAGCACGTTTAGTGGATATTGCGTATATAAAAGCTCTATTTTTTAAAAGTGTCATGAAGGAGGAGGCTCTGATATAAGATAAAGATCTGAGAAGATGTGTGTGTGTTTGTGTGTAAAACAGTGCCAGGCACAGCAGAAAGAAAAATACAAGAAAAATCCATCACAAAAAATGCCTCCAGGCAGGCTGATTTTTCAGGATGTTTTTTTTTTGTTTTGTTTTTTCTCTTTCTGCTTTGGCACAATTTCACTCCTACATATATATGCCTTTTGAGTTCTTGGTCTAAAATGGCAATGTAAATGTTTTGCTTGAAGCTGGAAGAAAAACATAACAATGTGAAATTTAATGTAAGCTTCAATTTAATAGACTAAAACAGACGTTTCGGGTTTCCCCTTTATCAACAAAACAGGATGAATGAAACACTACAGATGAAGGAGATAATGTGGTAGTGGCGTTGTTAAGATGTTTGTTGTTGTCTGTTTTCGTATATATTAAATTAGAAGCTTACATTACTAATTCAATTTCACATTGTTATTTTTATTTTTTTGGTCTAAAATGGCAGAATGTAACTGTGTTATTTTATGTGGTGCAGAGTGAAAAATATGTAGTAAACTGACTGGAAGGCCACAGAATCTGGCTGGTAGGCATACTCTGAAGGGGATTATGGTTGGAGCTATTGGTAAGGCAAGGTATTTGAAATTCACTTTAGGTTAGAGATCTATATCGGGGCCAGGGTGCCATATCGGCCCATCTCTGCTGTTTTCCCCTTCATCGTATTTCTTCTCATCAGTCTCTATGTTCATGCTCTAGAATGAGACCATTTGTTGGGTGGGGTCTTTGATCTCCCATGGTGGGCAGGAGTTCACACTGTGTCTTCTATCCCATTATATCTGTTTTCCGAGTCGCTTTCTGTCTTTGTCTAGGAATGGGTTTACTTAGTTTTGTCCTAGCCCTGGCCAGAGTCCTTGACTGGGAGGGAAACAGTCAAATGTAGTTTTAGTTTTTGGAGATGATATTTTTTTTTCCTTGTAAAATGAGCTGTCATACTCGTTTTTGTTTACATCATAGTTATCACTCAACCAAGTTCCTCACTGATTAGCAAACAGATTGTACTCAATTTGTTGATTTTTGGGGGTTTTTTTTAAATTGTATTTTTCTTTCTTGATTGGTCTGGCACCTTTCATACACACTTATTCAGATCTTTATCTTACAAATTACATAATATGCTGTTAGATAATTAAACAAAAATAATTCATGGTAAAGGAAAAAAAAAAAGGATTTAAAAGGATACCTTTTTTTGGAAGGCATCCATTATCCAAAGACGGGACTTTTCATTTTTATATAACTGGACAACGACCATTTCATTTTTTGTTTGAATTGTTTTGTTTTGTTTTGATCTTTTCCTCTCTTAACATGTGGCTAGACTAAAGTGATATGTCTCTACTACTGATTATGACTTTTTTGAGCTTAGTCCTGGCAGTAGTTTATAATTGAAAATAGCCACAACGATTTAGATGTAGTTGTATAGTTGTATTCGTTGACTGAGGGTGACATTGGTTGCTAATTGTATGCTACATAAAAGTACTGTACATATATTTGAACCTCTTTGAAAATTTATTTAGGGTAAAATACAAACTTGGATCCTGATATTTCAAGTATGGTTATATAAATAATTGCCGTTTTAATCTATATGAAATTTTTCCAAATTGCCATATTGATTTTTTTTTTTTTAAATTTCTTATGATAAAAACCAGGGTACTGAAGGATTGGTATACTCATGATAAATATGTTATAAAAATGGGTGGGGTTCCTGACCTCCCATAGTGGGCAGGGAGGTACATACTGCGTCTTCGATCCCCTCATATCTGTTTTCCAACATGCTTTCTGTCTTTGTCTTGGAATGAGATTACTTGGTTTTGTCTTGGCTCTGGCCGGAGTCCTGGCTGGGAGTGAAACAGTCAAATGCATTGTTATTGTTTTGGGAGATGATATTTTTTTCCTTGTAAATCATATCTCTGTTATGTATTGTTATATTTGTTATTTTAAATGTGTAATGTAAGCATTTGAGTGTATTCCTCTTTTTTGGATTTTGTGCTTGTGTCCGGATGAGACTTATAGTTATAGGTGAGCTCAAATTAAGTACATTGTGGTATGCTCTTGGAATCTACATCTGATCCCTATTTATTCTCAGTTCCCCTTTGTCTTACTTTCTCTTTGCTGCTTTAATTGTAATTCTAGAACTTTTTACTATCCCATTTTCTTCCTTTTTACTGGCGCTGATATAACCTATATGTGTTGCAAGCGCCATAAAACCCTTAAAAACAAACAAACATTGTTATAAAACCGCTAGTGGATTTAGTGGAGACCATAGAGAGGGATGGGTGTCATGTTGTCAACACTAACAATTATCTTTCTTAGACAACATTTTATACTTATGCAGGACCACATATCGTGAAAATTTTTTTTTTTTTTTTTTAAAGTGCTTGTGCATGCGTGACACATCTTCTACATTAGTTAAACATTTTACCTTTGAATGGTGCAGGACAGTATCGATAGTCGATTACTGGTTAAAATTGTATAGAGATTTAGAGCAAGTCAGTCAAGATGGACAAAGAATCTACATTTTCTGTCTTTGTCTTGGAATGGGTTTACAGTTTCCTTAGTTTTGTCCTAGCCCTGGCCAGAGTCCTTGGCTGTTTTATAGTCACATTAAAAAAAAAATAAAAAAAATAATGGGTTGTAAACATTTGAGTGTGTTCCTATTAGTGGGATCCTGTGCTGGTGTCTGGATGAGACGTTCAGATGATCTCAAACTAAGTACCTACACTGATGGTGTTGATGGTGTACTCTTGGAATCTACATCTTTTCCCTATTAAAACCCTTCCCCTTTGTTTTACTTTTTTTTTTTTGTGTGCTTGACTATCCCATTTTCGTCCTTTTTACTGGGGCTGAATTGACTTAAATGTGTGGCAAGCGCTGTAAAACCCTTAAAAACAAAACCAGAAACAATCTCCTAAATTTATTTGACTGTCCCTTTGTGTCTTCTATCCCCCTATGTCTGTTTTCCAACATGCTTTCTGTCTTTGTCTTGGAATGAGATTAATTAGGTTTTGTCCTGGCCCTGGCTGGGAGGGAAACAGTCAAATGTGTAGTTAGTTTTGGGAGATGATATTTTTTTCCTTGTAAATCATCTCCCTGTTATGCACTGTATTATGTTTTGTTTATGTATTATATATATGGTTTGTAAACATTTGAGTGTATTCCTCTTAGTGGGGACCTGTGCTTGTGTCTGGATGAGACTTTTAGGTTATCTCAAACTAAGTACACTGATAGTGAGCTCTTGGAATCTACATCTGTTCCCTATTTGAACCAATTCCCCTTTGTCTGCCTTATTCTTTGATGCTTTAATTGTAATTCTAGAACTTTTTACTATCCCATTTTCTTCCTTTTTGCTGGCGCTGATATGACCATAATGTGATGTGTTGCAAGCGCCGTAAAACCCTTAAAAACAAACAAACATAGAGAGAGAGAGAGAGAGAGAGAGAGAGAGAGAGAGAGAGAGTGCTGTTATTCTTAAAGGGAAATTAGACACTAGACTTATTTTTTGTTTACATGCGATTACAGTTTGGTGTCTCATGGCTTAACAATCTGATTTCCTCGCTAATCTAATCTATACTGATTAACTTGACCTTATTCTGATAAATAACCTTGACTCCAGCTCAATATTTATAATTTTTTTATTCAAGTAACACCACAATTTTGTCTTGGCAGGAAGGAGGTCACGTTGTGTCTTCTGTCCCCTTATATCTGTTTTCCAAGTTGCTTTTTGTCTTTGTTTTGGAATGGGATTACTTATTTTTGTCACAGTCCTGGCTGGAGTCCTTGACTGGGAGGGAAACAGTCAAATGTTTAGTTATAGTTTTGGCAGATATTTTTTCCTTGTAAGTCATCTCTCTATTATGTATTGTTAGCTATGTATTCTTTAAACATTTGAGTGTATTCCTCCTTAGTGGGATCCTTTGCTAGTGTCTGGATGAGACTTTAAGGTATCTCAAACTAAGTACATTAATGGTATGCTCTTGGAATCGACATCTGTTCTCTATTTGAACCAGATATGACCTGAACGTGTAGCCAGCGCCGTAAATCCTTTTAAATTTAAAACAAAAACAAACAAAACAACTTTTGTCTGTCTCAACTGTCTCAACTCGATTATATTAGAGCGTGTGTGTG
>NC_088362.1:24873246-24955746 GCF_034508935.2 Berghia stephanieae | reverse complement strand
GACTTTTAGTGATTTCAAACTAAGTACTTTGATAGTGTGCTCTTGGAATCTAAACCTGTTTCTTATTTGAACCAATTCCCCTTTGTCTTACCTTTTGTTGGGTGCTTTAATTGTAATTCTAAAACTTTTTACTATCCCATTTTCTTCCTTTTTACTGGCGCTGATGTTGAAAGTGCCGTAAAACCCTTAAAAACAAAAACAATGACCTCCCATAGTGGGCAGGGTGGCACTTACTATATCTTCTATCCCCTTATATCTGTTTTCCAATTCGCTTCTGTCTTTGTCTTGGAATGAGATTACTTGGTTTTGCCCTGGCCTTGGCCGTAGTGCTTGGCTGGGAGGGAAACAGTCAAATGCATAGTTATTGTTTTAGATGATATTTTTTTCCTTGTAAATCTGTTATGTATTGTTATATTTGTTATTTTGAATGTATAATGTAAGCATTTGGGTGTATTCCTATTAGTCGGATCTTGTGCTGGTGTCTGGGTGAGACATTTAGGTAATCTCAAACTAAGTACATTGATGGTGTGCTCTTGGAATCTACTATTTTCACTATCCATTTTTCTTCCTTTTTACTGGCGCTGATATGACCTAATGTGTTGCAATCGCCGTAAAACCCTTCAAAACAAAAACAAACATACATCTGACCGTCCCCCTTCCATTGGACAAAGGATACTTAGTACGTTTTCATTTAACCCTTATAAAGAGCACCGCGGGCTTAGAAAATTCAGTTTAATAATTTAAAGGATGTGCATTGTTTAAGAAAATATGAATGAACTTAAACAAACCCATGACCTTGACCCTCGATGTAAATTGAACAGGGTAGTTCACAACACGGTCAGACGACTGCCCGTCTCCTTTAACTTAAATCCGTCGCGCAGTAAATTTATACAAGAAGATGGACCAAATGGGCGGGGACTTCTGACGTTATAGATAGTATGCGCTTGGCTGAGAAGCTCATAACATTGCCATCCGGAAGTATAATGGACCAACACACAAACTGTGTAACCATGAACGTTTATAGTCAGTTTAATACAGTTTAGTGAGAACTACTCATAAACGCGGATGGCAAAAAACAATAACAAAGACCTGAGCGACGTCATCTTCGAACTATATATAGATAGTATGCAGATGACGTCACTCAGGCCTTTGTTATTGTTTTTGCCATCCGCGTTTGTGAGTTATTCTCACTAAACTGTATTAACCGGACTATAAAAGTTCATGGTTACACAGAGTTTGTGTGTTGGTCCGTTATACTTCCGGATGGCAATGTTGTGAACTCCTTGGCCAAGCGCATTCTATCTATAGATAGAATGCGCTTGGTGTAGATAGAATGCGCTTGGTCAAGGAGTTCACAACATTGCCATCCGGAAGTATAACGGACCAACACACAAACTCTGTGTAACCATGAACTTTTATAGTCCGGTTAATACAGTTTAGTGAGAATAACTCACAAACGCGGATGGCAAAAACAATAACAAAGGCCTGAGTGACCTCATCTGCATACTATCTATAGCCTGACACTGACCAAAAAATGACGTCAAAATGCCAGTCTTTGGCCACAAAAGAAAACAAATCGTGAATTGTATTCAATTAATAGTTCAACCAATGGGACCACTTGTTTCCATGAGCACTACTAACGACAACTCACTAGGCGGTGCAAAAAACACATGATGACGTCAAAATGTCAGTCTTTTTGGGTTTCAGTGTCAGGCCGTAGCCATCGTTACGTTATAGCCTGACACTGAAACCCAAAAAGACTGGCATTTTGGCGTCATTATTTGGTCTTTCTGCAGAATTTTGTAATCGTTTTCTGTGCGTATAGGCATCTACACAGCGACTAGACATCTGCGAATAATCTTAGCTTTGTACCTTGGGTCAAATGTTTATCAATGTCGTTAATGAAAAGAAGAAATGGTCCTAAATCTTTCCCCTTAGGTACCCCTGATCTTCCTGTTATTTCATACGACTCTGTTCCATATTGTTATTGAAAGAAAGAATGTATTTTATTGATTGTATATTTTTGTCTTTGTGATTAGAGAAATCGTTTGTCAGTCCCCGAGCAGTCGAGTAGAAAGCATCAGTTATACAAGTTGTATAGACCAGATACAAGCTAAAGCGAAAATCTTCTATTCTGATCAAAGCTTTTCCACAAGCTTTTATAATATTATATTATGTATACTTCGTGGAGAGTTTGGAAAAGGGGGGTGGGGTGGGTGACCATAATATTGGGGTGGGGTTTTCTATTCTTAGAAACGCTATTCGTCATTATTTTAAAAATGAAATGCATTCATCGAATTGTAAAATATACACGAATCAAACAACCGTTAAATACCTTTGATAGTTTGGAGGGAAATTGACACACCAGGTCGTATGCTCAACTATTGTAGTCTAAATAATATGTATAAATAGACTGGTGAAAGAGTTTCCAGGAAAACTGCGAAAACATTTTTTCACCAAGACGGATCAGATGTTGACCTAATTTTATATGCGAGACGACCTTGCCTGAATCAAACTGAAATAATATCATTATTTTGAAGCAAATTTTGTTCTGATAAAATATTTCCCTTTCCTTTTTTCACATTGCTCTGCATAACGTTTGAGAAGTCTTGTGCGCTAGGAATTGACTAAGGTTTTTCATTTCTCGCGAACCTAATAATAGCACATGGTTTGCCCTCAATGTCAGTCGTCGACAAGCTGATATCCGGTTCCTGGCCCTTTGAGTCGAGAGCTTGCCGACTGTGACCTGAGATTGGATTTTGAGGAAGAAAAGGACTCAACAAGATTTGTGTACATATTTTCATTTGATACAGTTGGACGAAGATCAACACATAAATGCCATCAGCGGTATGTTTATAAAGTTGTCCTTTTTCATTCATTTAGATTGATGAGTTGAGAAGCCTACCATCATCACTGTTCCCAGTCACAGTCCCCTTGCTTGGCATTGCCTTTACTTTACTACTGTGTTCTGCCAGAGTGAAGTGATCTAAACTTTTCTACCTTGATACGCTAACAAGATTCTCGTCTGAATTTATCTGGTCAATTAAGTTTATAATTAAAAGTCATCTTCATTTCTAAAACTGAAGTTCCCTACTTGAAAAACAAGTCTCTTCAATTATTATAGAAGACACAAAGTGAAATAATGAGCAGTGACTCAGTGACAGTCAGTCAATCTTGGAATTCTAATTCTTCATTTCAAAGTCAAAGAGACATCTTTTTGCAAGAACCTAACTCTATTTCAATAACTTACATGTTTCAATTTTTTTGCAACTTTTTTACTCTTCAGAAATTTTGTCAACTTAAAAAATGTGAGGGCCTTTTTTAGCTCATTGATTTTGGTTCCATTTCTCAATTTGTTGGATCTCTATACTCTATGAATATGATTATTCCCAGTGTGCTAATAACGAAAATTGGTTATTCCCAGACACCTGTCGGGGAATACGGAAATTTCTTATTCCCGGATACTATTTTTGAAACTCCGCTCTTTTAAACAATTATCCACTTTTCAGAATATGGAATGTTTCGAAATGCACATTCATAATATATAGAAATAAGTAAAGTTAATAAAATATCAATAAAAACATAAAGTTAACCAACAATAAATCAGTCGTTACTATATATACACTCGATATGCATCAACTTTCATGTGGGTGTCATGGCTGAATGGTTAAGTCGTCTGCCTTGGGAGGCTTGTCAGAATCGACGATGTGGGTTTGAATCCTGGTTCCACCACTTTTTAATTTAATTTTTTATTATTTTATTCCATCTTTTTTTTACAGAGCATTGCAAATGATAGATGTCCCATCCACCCCCACCCCCCACCTCTTTTTTCAGAAAATATTTCTCTCTCTCTCTCTTTTTTTTAAGTTCCTTTCTAGCAAATTGTCATATTCGTCCCCACTCCGATCGCAAAAGGTCTAAAAAGAATAAATAATTAAAAACAAACAAACAAATATTCAGAGAGCGACCGAATGGTCAGATAGAGGGGGTAAAAGTAAAAAACAATATATATATTTAAAAAAAATAAAAAGTTTTAAGAAGTTCATGATCAGAAACGGAACAAGGCCAAACAAAAAAGGATAAAAGAATAGACTGCCTCAAAACAAAAAAAAAGGGGAGTAATCGGATTCGAATCTGTGCAGCTAAAAGGAGCAAAATGAAAGGTGGTCTAACCCACTGAGCTGTCTATCCACACCGGTACCGATGTATCTTAAAATTCCTATATATGAGCTAGACATTTTTCCACCTTGTTTTGATAGTTATTTTCATCTCTGATTAGAATATTATGTTATTGGATCTCGTTTTGTGGACGTGTGATAATAAATTGTATTGTCTTGTATGAAGCAGACAGGAAAAAACAGGTGTTGTCGGTTTTGGACTTTGGGGCAAACAACACCTTGGCCTAGGAATTCATCAGCAAAATAAACAAATTCCCGGCCATCATCAATATCCCTAAGATTGTGGTCAGAATGAACAAATTATAGAAACAAAAGATGATCAAAAAAATTAACGGGTAGATAGGTAGTGAAAATTTGCATGGTTGGTGGACTATGAACAGATTTGATTTGATGATTAACAACTGTCTTGCTGGTTGAAAAAAAAAGGCGAATTGCCAGTTTGATGTTAACAGTTCAAAGTGACAAAAGAAATTTCATTGATCCATTTGCTTTAAAAAAAATAAAAGCTGGATTTGACATTTGGTCACTATTTACTTTCATCTTGGGTTAAATATCACTTGATATTAACTGTTTTGGGACACATAACCACTAGCATATTTAAAAAAATATTTGGTATTTTTCACGTCTAGTTTGGCATTTTGCATAAAATCTTTCAGCCAACTTGTTACATGTGTCTGCCAATAACGAAAATTGGTTATTCCCAGACAAGGTCTGCCAATAACGAAAATTGGTTATTCCCAGACACCTGTCTAGGAATAATGACAGCCTTGTTGGATTATTTTGTGTTGACGTCATATTGTTATGAGGTCAGCTCTGAAATGAAACTATTGACTCTCTTAACTGATTTTGATGACGTCACAGGATGAATTTCGATCATTTGACTTCTGGTTAAAAGTTTGAATGTCATCCATCCTCTCAGGAAGAAGAATTTATATAAATTCAGTTGTTCATGCCATTATTATTAGTAGGGAGACAACAAACTTATCATTACAATTACAAACTTTTGTTTTGGTGGAAAAGGTTATTTTTACTTATTTGGACGAGATGAAAGAGTTACAAGTAGAATGAGACATTAACAAGAAGTTGCTGCACTTACCAACTGGCACGGACTGTGACTAAAAAAAAAAAGAGGAATGAGAGATAGAAGAGAATATGACGAGAGAGAGAGAGAGAGAGAGGGTGAAAAGAGAGAATATATTAATATTAATGGCATCACTCAGAAGCTCCTCCACTTCCACTTTTCATGGAATCATTCCGCATACCGGGTCTACATTCTGCAATTCCGCATACAAGGCAAGGTTTCCGAGCTTCAATTGAGGGAAATTTTTAAAAATATATTCTAGTAAATACGGCCGATCGATATATCACGGAATGAGATTATGCCAAATTTACATTGGAAAAAGCCATTATTACTCATGGTAGGCATAATTTTGCCTTGAGAAGCAGTGTGCTCTGTGTTCAATGGCAATGCACCGTAAAGATCTGTCTGGCTACTGAACAGATCCCTTTCACAACTCTTACTCTTCACTCTTGTACACACAATAGCATCAAACCATTCTGTCTCTGCTGAGTCTGGGGCGATGATAGATTGATTAGTAGATAAATGTCTCCCGATGCCCAAGTATTCGTATCCCAAGTTGGTCAGAAAGTCAATAAATGGAATTAATACAATTGAAACCAATATCACACCATTCATTTTTTAATTTTAATTGACAGACTTGCTTTTCAGTTTCATTTAAGGAAAGTGTGAAGTGTTTTATTTACCATGATGTTACTTAGTTCGATGTGTGTTCAAATTGTTTTCCCCAAGCTAAAAACTAAATATGTTATGATCACCAGATAGTTTTTGGTTTCTTTTTCTAGCATAGTTATAAAATCAAAACTCAGATCTTAAGTTAAGAAATGAAAATGAAAAAGAGAGTTAAAAAAATAGAGAATTAATGTCCCAGCACTAAATCAATGGTTGATTGGGTTGTTTTTGAAATACTCAGAATCCTGGTCTAATTATATATAATACATTTAAAGAAATAGAGTCCTATTTATTGGAAATCTTATAAAAGCGATTTGTCAGAATTGTTTGGGGTTTTTCTTTTGTTTTTTTGTTGTTTATTTTTTTTTGGGGGGGGTACTAAGTTTATTGCATCAAAATATGTCTATGATTATGATTTGATAATAATTGTTAGCGTCGTATCAACTATTTAAATTTAAGCTAAGGTTTGAGCTCCGCTTCAGGCACTTTCATTTTTTAAAAAATTTTCCCAAGATTGTTTAACCCCAATTTGCTCTTTTTGGACAAAATGGGGAATTCCAGTTGTTTATTTGTTGAATTATATATATTCCTTTATAGAATGCCTAGGCGACAGCATCTCATGATGCTGCATGGAAGGCCGTAATTAAGAAAGAAAATTTCATGTTCTGTTGTGTGGAATATTTCAACAAACTATCTGAAGCGATTCATAGCAAATAGAATGAATTGTCTTTTACTTTTATCAACTGTAATTGATGGGATCTTGAAGTCTAAATGGAGTACATGAATTGTTTAAAAATGCAAGTATATTTAAACTTTATTGAGCTTTTTTTTTTTTTTTTTTTTTTTTTTGATGGAGGGGGCATATTATAAGTTTTGAAAACATTCATATTAAATTCATCTCTCCCTCAGATGTCTGACTCGACAGCTCCTACAAACCACAGATTGAAATCTTACAAGAACAAGGCTTTAGACTCACAAGAACTTAGACGCAGAAGAGAGGAAGAAGGCATCCAGCTGAGAAAACAGAAAAGAGAAGAACAGGTTTGGTTTTTCTTTGTCAACGTCTACAAACAGTTTTGGAAGAAGACAGAATAATAAGACATTTGTTTTGTTTTGTTTAAAGCTATTAAAGTTAAAATTTAGTCTCAGTTTACTTTGCACATTGCTGCTTTGTAGTATTTTCATTGGATATTTATATCATTTCAGTTATTCAAAAGACGGAATGTTTCAGTATCAGATAAGGATGACACGTCACCAGATCTTCAAGACCCCTCAGTTACATCATCCGTAAGTATAGTTGAAATGTTTGAGTGTATTTTATTTTAACTCACTTGTCTCAGGACTGACTAAGCAAAGTTTGAACACTGGAGGAATAAGTAAAAGGACATCTTATTTTATTTAAAAAAATAGACAAATTGTAATAGGTTATAACATGAAATAAATAAATAAATAATTTTTTTTTTTCTCAGGGTTTAGTTTCCACTTATGGTTTATAAAAAGATGTGAAGTTAATGTGTAAAAGTGAAAGTCATAGCAAAACTTTGGCACCAGCATTGTGTCAAAGAAAGACAATTTACTTACATTGTCCTGGAATAGGGTGTTAATCAAATAAGCAGTCAAGGATATTCCAAGAGTTGTAGTACAAAAAAGGCACCTAACAGACAACTTGTGCTGTCTTTGAAATGGAGCTTTGGGTCAGTATAGATTGTTTGAGGAAAAGATGATAATTCTTTATGTGCACTTAGAATGTTAAAATGGTGGACGTGCTACAAATGCAGTTTGAAAGAATTCGGAATTATTTGCTTGTATGGTTGATTTTTTAAATTGTGTTGTATGGTGATATATTATTTTATTGTCTTCTGCTTCACATTCGCGATTGATATCTCTGACATTTCATTAAACGTATAGTTCATGTCTGGTATTTCCATTCAGGATCAATAAAGTATATCTTATCTTATCATATCCTTAGAGTGGTACTCTTAACATTCAGGCTGACACATTCCACCTTCGGTGAGATGTAGGTGATTCAAATTGTTATTTGAATTTTCCCATTATTTTTGAAGGGTGGAATCAGTCCAGACATGGTGTCGGCTCTTTACAGTGACATTTTGGAAGAGCAGGAAATAGCCACACAGAAATTCCGCAAATTGCTTTCAAGAGGTGAGTGAAACTTGAGATTTTTATAAGCACTTCTAAAAATGAAATAAGATAAATGGTATTGCGTTAAGGCCTTTGGCTTAATGTCTATAACAACAGTGCTTTCTATAACAATGAGTATTATCACATTGTGGCAAACTTCATATTTGTAGCCAAGTAAAAGATTATGTGTGTGTCAAACAATAAAAAGGTCAGTACAAATTTTAGAGTCTAAAAGAAGCTTTTCCCACTCATTAACAGATCTCTTAGAGTTATCATTATAATAATAATAATAATAATTATAATAATGATGATAATTTTAATAATAATAATGGACTTTTATAGTTATAGAGCGCATAGTATCTTCAACCATGAGGCTCTTGGTGCTTTACATCAACACAAAACAATATCAAAGAAAATACATGGCATCAAAAAAGGAATATTTTCAAAGATTTCTTGAACAAAGACAATGATTTGGACTCCCGGATGTTCTGCGGAATGATATTCCATACAGACGGACCAAAATGAGAAAAGGACTTTGTTCCCGCTTTTGTTCAAATGCGTGGGATAGCCAAACGGGTGGTGTCATTGAAGGATTGCAAAGATCGGGTTGTCAAATATTTCTTTAGGATACACCACTGTACGCTGCACTAAACTAAGCAGGCCATAAGCTTGAGAATGATTTCATGAAATTTCCATCCATTTCTCAGAACCCAACCCACCAATAGATGAGGTGATCCAAACTGGAATCATACCCCGTTTTGTGGAATTTTTACAAAGAGAAAACAGCTGGACTCTACAGGTAATTTGTTTTGAACTAACCAGTTGTCAGACGTGTTGGTGTGTGAATTAGATAATATGCAGGCCTGTAAATTTGCCGGCATTTCCGGCAATTTTGCTCCGTCAGGGGAAAAAAAATAATTCAGTTATCCTCCCATGGCCCTAAGAGGGCCGAGTAAAGCACACCAACATTGCTTCTTCATCTCCACACCTTCCGTTTAGCAACTTTGAAGCCAACTTCATGGTGAGTGCTGTATGTTTAAGGGGTTTAATAATAATGCTTTAACTCACTCAATCCTACAGATTTTTGCTACTTTTTAAAGTTGGAAAAATAATGTATTAAAAATGAGCATGTGCATAGATAGTTTTATTCAACTACCATTAACATGTAAACATTAAGAACATTAGCTTTGATACTACACCTATAATTTGTCTCAGAAATATGTAATAAATTGGAATGGGGTGAAAGTAACCCGTAGTATACTACATATATAGGGTTGAGTGAGTTAAGGCTCTTTTTGTCCTGAGTATACTTTTTCATTTTGTTTCACAGACTAATGAATTGGTTAAATTCTAAGAAAATATTCAGGGAAATGGGGATCTTTGCTCATGTTATATTGAAAAAGCTTTTATTCATGTATTCAGTTGTGTGTTTGATAAATGTTATTGTTATGTTTTATTCATGTATTCTGTTGTGTGTTTGATACATGTTATTGTTATGTTTTATTCGTGTATTCAGTTGTGTGTTTTATACATGTTATTCTTATGTTTTATTTATTGTATTGTCAGTTTTAGGAGTTTCAAAACCAAAAAAAAAAAAATGTTTATTTTCCGTTCAGTCCAGGAGTCATTAAGAATTTTTATAAAAATTGACTGTCGTGGTGATGAATTAAAATCCAGTCAAAGAAATGTTGTCTATCTGTTATTGAGGTTTCCGTTAGAGCTATTTGGCACATGGAGCTTGAGTTTATCCCAGTTCCTATAGCCTGAAACGGACAATGGCAAGTGCTTGCTACTGTTTGGATAGGATGCTAGTTTATCGCAAAGTACTATCTGCCAGATCTAACATCCAACTACCCAATCACTGCTTGGAGGACAGGGTGATCAAAAAAGATACTTTGCAAAAGACAGTTATCTGTCTAAGGAATACAAGCAAGTTGTTATTGCCTGTTTAACGTTATTTCCATTGGGATAAACATTTGCTCCATGGATCTATGGCTGTTTAAGACTACATTTACACAATTTATCTAGAAAAAAAACCCAACCATTCTTTTGTCAATTCCAAACAAATCTAAGCTTTCATGTCGATAATTTTTTCAAAAATAGTTAATCGGGACCTTTTCAAAAATAGAATTTGATTTGTTTTGAAATTGGTAATTTTAAAAGTCAAAATGTTAGAATGAAATATTCCAATTTTTAACCGCAATGATCATCGTTGTTTTCTGTGCTATCATTATCTCATTACCACTGACTTTAAATAATGTCTTATCATTATTATAAACAAACAGGGTTTTTTTATAGTTAGAATTCATTACACAGTTAATCCAAACATAGCAGCTGATTCATTGTGAAAATATTTGAAAATGAGATTGAATGACCATGAAAAACACTGTTTTAATTATTTTTTTCATTAGTTTGAAGCGGCCTGGGCATTGACTAACATTGCATCAGGAACATCGCTGCAGACGAGGATAGTCATCAATGCTGGAGCTGTACCCATTTTCATTCGACTACTCAGTTCAGATATTGAGGATGTGCAGGAGCAAGTAAGTTACCAATATCAAATCAAGAAATTAAGGAGCAGGCACCAGTGTGAGATAAAGAACTGAGTAAATGTGTATGAAAGGTAGCCAGACAAAGCAAGAAAGAAAAATACTTTTCTTTCTTGCTTTGTCTGGCGCCTTTCGGGGTCGACTGATTTTTTGGGATGATTTTTTTCTTGTATTTTTATTTCTTGCTTTGTCTGGCACCTTTCATGCACACTTATTCATCAGTTCTTTAAGTTACCAATGTATTCTCTGAAGAACAAGAAAAGTCTACAAACCGATTGACAAACTTATTCTTGTAGTTAAGAAAACAATTGAGGATGTCCAACAGTTAAATCTATGATTTTGTAATTTATTGATTGAAGCAAAAAATTGTACAGAATGCTGTGAAAGAACAGACTCTGATCAGGTCATTTAAAATTGATTGAGGTGTTGAGAACGTCATTGTTATTTAAAAAAATTCCCCATAAGATTATATTTGAATAGTTACAAAACATGTGTCACAATAATCTTACAAGTTCATTTCTACATTCAATAATGTCTTTCCAGCCAACAACTTTTTAGGATTTTGCTGATTTTTTTTATGGAATTGATTTTTTCTGAAATTTTTGAGTCCTTTTGAAATAAAAATTCACATCTTGAGGTGTTAAATCAGATGATATTATACACGTTTCATATAATAACACATATATTTGTAATTGGTGTGTTAATTTTCGAGGTTATAGTGCGTATATTTTAAAGAAGAATCAGTTTCTTTCCTTAAAGAATTTGTAGAATGTCTATGGGCAATTGATATATTATGTTTCAGTTTCAAAAGTTTATTTGACCTTTCATGGCCAAATAGCCATAACTTTTCTTTGAACAAAATATACCATCATCAACAACAACAACAATAATAATAATATGACATGGTTTTAATTACAACCAGACAAAATGTTGTGACCTCATAAGTCCCATTCGATAAGTTGAAAACATTTTCTCCCTTCCTCTCCTTCCTCTCTAGGCTGTGTGGGCCTTGGGAAATATAGCAGGAGATAGCCCAGAATGTAGAGACTACGTCCTCAATGAAAACATCTTAATACCATTACTCACGTGAGTATTTGATCTAGAGCTAGAGTCGATTGTTACTTCATTTTGTTTCACAGGTTTAAAAGTGTTCCTTTTGAAGGACTTTGTAATTTACACAATAATGTTAGTACGCTTTGAGACCACCCAATCATTTGAACAACAGAGTATATACAAAAAAAAAAAAGCTTTTATATAGTGCAATATCCACTAAACATGTTCAAAGCGCTTTACAAATGGGCCCTAGCCAATAGCAGCACTGAACATATAGGAGGAGACATGATGCCTGTTGGG
Source organism: Berghia stephanieae (assembly GCF_034508935.2). NCBI lineage: Eukaryota > Metazoa > Mollusca > Gastropoda > Nudibranchia > Aeolidiidae > Berghia > Berghia stephanieae. Next base: position 24,943,777 of record NC_088362.1, on the reverse strand, counting down.
TGATATTACAAATTTTTTCCAACAGTCAATGCTGTTAACGGCTAGGTACTCATTTTACACCTGAGTACAATGGGAGAATGTGAGAAAAGAACCTTTTCGAAGGACTCAACTATTTATCGCTCATAGTAAGACTCGAACCCAAGACCGTCTGATCCAAAGATTAGTGTCTTACAACAAGACCGCATAGCTGTACTGTACAAATGTAATGTAGCCAATTCAGTGAAGAACAATGAACAAGTTTTTAAAATTTTCATTTCAGTTGAATTCTTCTCTTTGTGCCCATCTCCGTCTCTTAATCACTTAATCAAACATTTATAAGATTGGAAAAAAAGGATGGTCAATTCATAAAACAATTCTAAATCTTTATTTCAATGGAGAGCTGGCAGAGAATGTGGTTGAAGAGTATGCCTAAAATGAATTGGGATGGCAGAGGCATAATATCATTATAGACAAAAAAAAATTTTTCCCCTGGATTACTAAGATTAAAGATATATGATTAATATTCATCAGTTGGCATGATGAACAAAGAGAAGTTAGATTAAGAATGAGTTTTGTTTTTCCAGTAGATTAAGAGTGCGTTTTGTTTTTCCAGTAGATGAAGAATGAGTTTTGTTTTGCCAATAGATTAAGAATGAATTTTATTTTTCCAGTCTCCTTAACAAGTGTGCAAGTCTGTCAATGACCAGAAATACAGTTTGGTGTTTGTCAAACTTGTGTCGTGGAAAAAATCCCCCTCCAGATTTTGCCAAGGTAATTTTTTTGAAAGATATATTCATAGCACTGTAGGAAAGCCAGAACTATATATTATATATATATATATATATTTCAGACCTGCTGACCCTCCTGTTTTTATCAGGAAATTTCTGATATTTTTTCTTATCCCGGATCTTACGTCATCACCAGCTATTTTCCCCAATTAAATTATATATTTTATTATTCCAGACAAAATCATTGCCATTTATCATCATCATCGTCGTCGTCATTACCCCCATCAACATTATCATCACCATCATATTCATTATCACATGTCATATGTTGATTTCAATCCCAGAATTGCCCAAAATTTTCCAAATTTTGTCTCAGAAAACATGGCAGGTCTGTATTGTCACTAAGACAAAATTTTGAAGCAAACCAAGCTTAGCTATTTATGGAAATTATTTATTTGTAACACAAGTTTTATGACTATTATTTGTTAGTTTTATTTTTTTTTTTTTAAATAGGAGAGAGTTAAATCCAAAAATGAATGTACCATCCTTGTATAACACATGTGGCTTTTACAAAGAAAATGATGCCTTAAACAAACATGTTCAGCGTTGGTATACTTATTATTTCCAGGTAAAATAGCCATTAAGCTAGCTATATTTCTGATATTGGTTTCATCGTACTGAAGTTCCCAACTTGCTGTAAATTTGAAAAGTAATTTTGAATCACAAAATGTTTCGAATATGAGATTTAATGGGCAAACTATCTCAATCTAATTTGTGGTAGTTTAAAAAAAAAGAATCACTGTCTTTGAATCCCATTCACAATGACGCACATGCAACACACACACATAAGCAAACTCACATACACACAGACAACTTTGATAATAACAATAGGTCACAATTCCTCCTCTACTTTGGAATTATCATTGCGAGACCTCTTGATTTAATCACCTCATTAAATGACATTGACATGTGAGAGTAAGCATGCTTGAAGATAATGATTGAGTCATAAAATTTTTGAGATTATCGTTTTATCAAAATAATTCTTGATTCATAAACTTGGTACGAAATAAGAATGTGTCTTTATTGTGTCTGTAAGGTGTCACCTGCCCTTCCAGTCCTGGCCCGTCTGCTCTACAGTACAGATAAAGACGTGCTTGCTGATGCATGCTGGGCCCTTTCCTATCTCTCTGACGGACCTAATGAGAAAATTCAATGTGTTATCGACTCAGGTGTCTGCAGGCGCCTTGTGGAATTACTCATGTATGTCACCACATAGTGATGCTCTTTTTAAAATTTTTTTTTTACCTTTTTCAAAAATATACATATGTACAGCAATTAACCAAAGGTAAGGTTGGTTTTGATTTGCTCTCCATGTCAAAAGGTAAACATTAAATCAGGTCAAATTGCACACCATATTATAAGAAATTTAATTCTGCGTACAATGGTACTACGAGTGAAATACGGCGGTTAGAATTCTATGTCAAGATCTTTTAATACTAGACAACATTACCATGTCAAAAGTGAATTGTGAAAAACAGACATTTAAAAGCCAGATTTGATATATAGAACAGGGTAGCCGATGTTTTAACCATAATATCTCGAATGTCTGTCTGTCTCTTACACCACAAGTGATTTTTGAAGGGGTCACTTAAGTTAAAAGATCTTCCAAAGCAAGGACGGCCACATAAATGACACTGATGAAGATATTCTTTCCTCTTGCAGGCCTATTCAAAACGGCCATTGCCCACATACTAGGGCTGTGCAGCAGACATCCGATGCAACATTACTTCCAGAGTCTTCTGCTTGTTGGGTGGGGTTCCCGACCTCCCATAGTGGGCAGTGTGTCTTCTATCCCCTTGTATCTGTTTTACTATTCTTTTCTGTCTTTGTCTCGGAATGAGATTACCTAGTTTTGTCTGGAGTCCTTGGCTGGGAGGGAAACAGTCGAATGTATAGTTATAGTTTTGGGAGATGTTTTTTTCCGTGTAAATCATCTCTGTTATATACTCTTATTTTTTCATCTTTAACATATGATTTGTAAACATTTGAGTGTGTTCCACTTAGTAGGATCTTGTGCTGGTGTCTGGGTGAGACTTTTCGGTGACCTCAAACTAAGTACACTGATAGTGTGTTCTTGGAATCTACATCTGTTCTCTATTTGAACCATTCCCCTTCTATTTCCTCAAGTCCTTTTAATTTTACATCTAGAATGTTTGTACTATCCAATTTACTGGTACTGATATGATCTAAATGTGTTGCACGTGCCGTGTAACCCTTAAAAACAAAAACAAAAAAACCCCCCAAAAAAACAGTTGAGGATAATTTCATTATGGGTAAATAGGAAACATTTGATATACTTGATCATTTTAACTGTATATACAATTCTTGTTTTCGGCTTCACCCCGACATATTTTAGTCTTGAGCTTGTGGATCACATACATTTATTCTAGATTAAATATTTGAAAAGGTTTAATTTTTTTTTAAATTATTATTTTTTACAGGCATAATCACCAAAGTGTGGTGGCTGCGGCTTTGAGGGTTGTGGGCAATATCGTCACTGGGGATGATTGTCAGACACAGGTGAGTGGATTAGTCGGGTCTGGTGTGTATGTGTAATCAAGTTGCTGTGGTGTATAGATGTGACTCTTTGTTGTGTGTGAGTTCTCATGTGCAGTTATTATCAACTTAAGAAAGCAAACAAACTACCAAGCTAACTGAAGCTTTGGACTGTAAAAGTATCTTTTACAATAGATCTAACAACTTCAAAACCACTATTTGCTGAAGAAGCGATTGAGCTCGAAACATTCCTTGTTAGGTGATTTTGTAATTTTATGATGCTGTCATATTCTCTTTTACCCTTGTTCAATCACAAAAAGAGAGAGATGGCCTTTTGATGTATGATTAACGTCCAAGAAATTCTATAGTGAAATGAAAAGATGTTTTGGGTGATCTGATCACTTGATGCTTTAATATGTCTGTGGCATAGAAACTCCTATGTCCCAAAGAAGAGAAAAAATTGATAATTTTTTGCCAAAATATTTAATCATTTGCAGTGCATTGATTTTAATCATACAGTTTTATGATTATGTATGTGATTTACAAAAAACATTTTGTTCTGTTTTTCGTCCAACGCATGATGTTTAACCACTCATTTTTTTATTTTTTTTTTAATGTATTGATATGTATTTAAATAATTCATAGGCTAATTTTTCAACAGGAATGAAGAAAGATAGAAAGAAGAGAACTCAATAGAGGTGAATTTGGAGCACACACTTGAGGATTTGTTCCAAGACTTTGTCATTCAGTCTTTGTTTGTTTCTTGTTGGCAGCACTTATTTACCCAAACTGTTTCAAACACATGCCCTTAATTTTTAAAGGGTTACCATGGTGTTTTGTGCATTGTTTTTCTCCGTTATCCGAGAAAGATGAAGATGTTTATGCTTTTAACATCAATAACTATTTGAGTTTCTTGAATTCTATTTATTTTATGAACTATTGGGTGTTTTGTTCTTTGGTTTATAATGCTTCAGTGTGGACTGAAAAGGAAAACTATTGGTGGGAAGGGTTATGGCTTTTTTTTATTTTTTATCCATTCACTTTTTTATTTGATGTTGGTACATTTTTGAAACGTGTTTATTTTTCAAAGGAAGACTCGTTCTACTAACACGTCGCTGTCAAGCCAGGTTAAGGCTTTCTTTATGTTTATGATTCTAATTGATGTGGCTTTAAAAAAAAGATTCACTATTGTCATTGTAATGTCTGAATTAAAGAGTTCTTCACAGGAAGGAGGGTGAACGAGTGGGGGAGAGGGGGAGAAAGAAAGCAAAGAATTAAAATTTCACTCTTGTTATCATAATTTGTAATGTCTGAATAAACGTGTTCTTCACAAGAAGGAGAGGGAAAGAATGGGGAGGGGGGGGGGGGGGAAAGAAAAAAAAAGCAAAGAAGAACAATTGGCTTATGTTCTCTTCGTTTTTCCAACATCAGTCATTGCAAATGGAAGAAAACATCAAAGGGAGAGGGAGGGAAGCCTGTTTTAGGATTGGTGGGAGAATTTTTTGCTTTGAATTGGTAATATGTTGCATTCATATCTTTTGATTCTGAAAAAAGTCTGTGGACGTTTTTATTTTTTTTATGCCATAACGTTTGGGGATTTTATTGTGCCAAACGTTTGTTTATTATTTTAATTTCATTTCTTTACTTCTGCTTTTTTGTTTGCGCTAATGCATACACTGACTTTTTAAAAATAGATCAACTTTGTTGTATACTTCTGTGCTGTGTTAATGTGGACAAAGACCGTTTTTATGTTTTTGTTGTTTTGTTTTCTTCTATAAACAAGGAATTCTGACAAGACTTGTTTTCTTTGAAACTTCAGTGCCAGACTGAGAATGCCTCTGATTCTGTTTTCAGTGCCAAAGATCTCCTTGGCATTCAAATTTTTTCAAATTGACTGACTTAAAATTGTTGTCAGGTCGATTTACAATTTTAAAATCTTTTTAAGTGTTGTAAGCCAAGTTGGTAGAAAAAGAATGTAGAATATGCTTTGCTTTTTGTTTTTTAAGAAGAGAGATTCAAGTGTTTGTCAATTTATCTATGATCCAAATTTTTTTTTTCCCATTTAAGAACATGTGTGGAATACATCACTGATTATTTTTCCTCCTTTCAATTTCTGTGCACCATTCTCGTCATTTTCAATTTAAAAGAAAATGTTACCATATTTTCGTGTTCATCAGTTGGTAATTTTCCTTTATCTGCAATCTGACCCCCCCTCAATTTCTTCCTTCTCTAAATTTTCCTACAGGTAATCATCAACTGCTCGTCTTTGCCTTGTCTGTTGCATCTTTTGAGCAGCTCCAAGGAGTCAATTCGTAAAGAAGCTTGTTGGACTATATCCAATATCACAGCTGGCAACAGGCCTCAAATACAGGTAACATAGTCATAGCACTTCTAGTCTGATATGTGATGGTCAGGTGTGCGTCTCTTCTGGCAGTTGTCTTATCACTATTAATTTGAAAAGAATTTAACACAATTGGCATAAAAACTAAATCAGCCTGTACCCCAAGGATCTGTTTTACATCACATACTGTACTTTTTGATAGATATATATGTGACATTATATTCCATTTTGCACAATAAAAATTACTTACTGGGTGGGGTCTTTGACCTCCAATGTGGGGCAGGAGGTCACTTCTATATCTGTTTTCTGAGTTGCTTTCTGTCTTTGTTGGGTTTTGTCCTGGTCCTTGGGCGAGAGGGAAACAGTCAAATGCATAGTGTTAGTTTTGGAAGGTGATATTTTCCCCTCTTGTCAATCATCTATTTTTGTTTTAAATATATCTTGCTAACATTTGAGTGTAATCCTCTTCGTGGGATCCTGTGCTGGTGTCTGAATGAGACTAAGGTGATCTCAAACTAAGTACACTGATGGTACACACCTATTCCCTATTTAGACCAATTCCCCTTTGTCTTACTTTTTCTTAGGTGCTAAATTGTAATTCTAGAATTTTATGATTATCCCATCTTCTTCGGTCTTACTGACAATGATATGAATGTGTTTCAAGTGTCGTAAAACTCTTTAAAATGTGGAAACAAAACAAAAATCACCTACATGGTCCTTTTTATAGTTATCCCCGTATACAGCTTGCTTTTCATACACAACTGAGTTGAGTGGAGTGATGTGGGTCAAGTGCTTACCCGTGATTAATCTCAGAATTGGTCATCATTGTCGTCCATCTGATCAATGACCCAGCTTAATGTTTTTTGACTCTATATTCGGATAATAAGATACTGATTACGGCATTATAAAAAGGAAAAATTGATGAGTTCAGCATTTCTATTGTAACAACTTGTAATGTTGTATGAAGCATAACATGGAGAGACAAATGATAGAAAATATGTATTGTTTTGCTAAAGGAAATGTTTGGGTATGAACCACCAAGAAATCTCAGATCAATAAACTTTTTGGCTTGACTGAAACGTGTGCTAATGTTTTATATTTGAAGACCCGACTACTAATAGTACATTAGTCACACTTTCACGATTTTTCAGCTATTCATTGATAAACTTAAAGCATGATCACGTTAGTTCTATGACCAATTATTTTCATGATAGATGTAATCTAAGTACCCTATCTCAAGACTACTACTACTACAATAATAATGATAATGATGATGATGATGATGATGATAATAATAACTACAATAATAATAATGATGATTATGATAACAATAATAAAGCATTTCTTCAGCGCATAAGAATCTTAAAGTGATCATCAATGTCAAATTGTGGTTATTCATACACGATTTCAGAAATTACTAATTTCCTTGTCAAATTACTAAAAAATTGTCATAAAAATGACTAAAACTAACTTCCTGTGGCTTAACTACTCGGTTCTTCAATTTGATTCTCGTTTTAATATATCCAGTAATGTATATATATATATATATTTTCCCCCTCCCTATGCAGGAAGTGATAGACTGCAATATATTTCCTGTTCTTATTGACATCCTTGGCAAGGCAGAGTTCAAAACCAGGAAGGAAGCAGCTTGGGCTATAGCCAATGCCACATCGGGGGGTTCCCCTGAACAGATCAGGTATAAATCAGTTCATATATCATTGAATCTCATGTTACAGGGTTGGGTTTATATATATTTTTTAATAGTACATTTGTAAATTTTATTTTTCCTTTATATATTTATTTAAAAAAAACAACAACAAAACATGAGCTTTTATATAGCGCAATATCCACTAAACATGCTCAAAACGCTTTACAAAGGGTCCCTTGTCAACAGTAACACTTATATAGGACGAGACATGAAGCCTGTTGGGCGATATTACAATTTTCCAAACAGATACATAGTGCTGTTAATGGCCAGGCACTTGTTTTACACCCGAGTACAGTGTGGGAATGTGAGTAAAGAGCCTTTTCCAAGGACTCAACTATGCGCCATTCAGAGCAGGACTCAAACCCAGGACTTTTCAATCCGAAGGTGAATGTCATACCACAAGACCACCTAGTAATCAAAGAGGATGGATATATCTTTATTTACCCACATTGCCTTCTTGACTTTGTTGGGATGGGAGGGGTGGGGGGAAGGAGCAGTTTGATGTTGCAAGCTACAAAATTCCAAAGAAATCAGCCAATCCAAGCCAGTGTCTGGATACATCCATTGTTCCATCCACCATCCCTGATTTTTCAAAAGCCTCTAAATCTGCAAAGACTTTATAGTTTCAGCTACTGGATATTTTTTCTTTTCCGCCTCTTTAATTGCTTGCAATAGTCATCACATCTTCTACATCTGCTTCCACTGTTTCTACATCTGCCTCACAATGACTTCATCAGCTGCGAAACCAAAAAAGTCCTAAATTCTGACATTCGTGACCGACTGTCTCAAAATGGTATTGTGAAGAGGACACCTAAAAGATAATTGAATTATAACATGGTGTAAAATATGACCTTTGAGTTTTTGGAATGCAAGAAATAGTATTTATTCTATATCATAATAAATACAACTTAACCCCCAGTTGCATACAAATGGGAATAAATAACAATGTGAAATTGAATGTAAGCTTCAATTTAACTCACTCAATCCTAAAGACTTTTGATACTTTTCAAAATTGAAAAAAAAAAATTTTTATAAATTAAAAATGAGCATGTACATAGTTTTATTCAACTATCATTAACATGTAAAAACTAAAAACATTAACTTTGATACTACGCCTATAATTTGTCTCAGAAAAAGGTAATATAAAGCATGGGATAAATGTAACCCGGGTAAACTTCGGATATAGTCAATGTTAGGGTTGAAAACAGATAATGTGGACGTTTCAGGTTTCCCCTTTATCAACAAAACAAGATGAAAGACACACTACAGATGAATGAGATAATGTGATGGTGGCATTGTTAACCATTTTTGTTGTTGTGGGGGCTTTATATAACATCTGTGTTGAATTTACAGTTAAAGCAAAGCTATCTGGGATCACAAACTATTCAATATGAGATGTATCAGGAAGATAGTCTAATGTGACATACATTTAATAATTATGATTTGGTCATAGCTCTCCTTGTGCGGCTATGTGGTCTTGTGGTATGACGTTCGCTTTTGGATTGGAAGGTTCTAGGTTTGAGCCTCGCTTGGCACATAATTGAGTCCTTGGAAAAGACTCTTTACTCACATTCTCTCACTGTACTCAGGTGTAAAATGAGTACCTGGTCGTCAACAGCGCCGTCTCTGTCGGAAAAATTGTAATATCGCCTAACAGGCGTCATGTCTCGTTCTACATGTTACGTGTTGCTGTTGTTCAGGGACCCTTTGTAAAGTGCTTTGAGCGCATTTAGTGGATATTGTGCTATATAAATGCTTGTGTTTTTTTTTCTTTCCTTTTTCTTCTGAGTTTATTTCTCACTTCTAGAGAACAATCTGTTGATCTTACTATCGCTGGTCTTTTTCCATGGAAACAAAAGAAAAAAAGATTAAATTTCTCTCTCTATTTTTGTTTGGCCCAGATTCTTGGTAAACCAAAATTGCATCCCACCAATGTGTGACTTGTTGACAGTGATGGACAGTAAAATTGTACAGGTGGCTCTTAATGGGTTGGAGAACATCCTCAGACTTGGAGAGACGGATGCCAAGCAGGGCAATGGAGTCAATCCATATGCAGTCATGATTGAAGAGTGTTACGGTGGGTGCAGGAGGAGGATTTGTAAATTTTCTATATTCCATTTCAATACAGGAATACACAGGACATTCTAGGTGGGGTCTCTTGCCCTCCCATAGTGGACAGGGAGGAGGCACTTACAGTCAAATGTTTATTTATAGTTTTGAGAGATGATATTTTTTTTCCTTGTAAATGATCTCTGTTATGTGCTGTTATATTTTTTAACGCTCATGGTATGCTCTTGGATTTTCATCTTTTCCCTATTTGAACCATTCCTGGTCTTACAGTTTCTTGTGTGCTTTTGATTGAAAATCTAAACTTTTTTACTATCCCATTTTCTTCATTTAACTGGCGCTGAAATGACCTAAATATGTCACAACATAGTAGGCAGAGAGGTACATACTGTGTCTTCTGTTCCTCTATATCTATTTTCCAACTTGCTTTCTATCTTTGTCTAGGAATGAGATTACTTGGTTTTGTCCTGGCTCTGGCTGGGAGAGAAACAGTCAAATGCATTGTTATTGTTTTGGGAGATGAATTTTTTTCTCTATTATATTTGTTATTTTGAAAGTATAATGTAAGCATTTGAGTGTTTTCCTCTTTGTTGGGTCTTGTGCTTGTGTCCAGATGAGACTTATAGGTGATCTCAAACTAAGTACATTGATAGTGTGCTTTTGGATTCTACGTCTGATCCCTTTTTATTCCCAGTTCCCCCCTGTCTTACTTTCTCTTGTGTGCTTTAATTGTAATTCTAGAACTTTTTACTATCCCATTTCTTCATTTATACTGGCGCTGAAATGACCTAAATGTGTTGCAAGCGCCGTAAAACCCTTAAAAACAAAAACAAAACAAAATATGTCACAAGCGCTGTAAACCCCTTAAAAACTAAACAAAATAGGACCTATTGCATTGTTAATGATTTAACTGATCTTGCGAGGATAAGGTTGGGAGGTCATGAAAGGTGGCTTTTATCCTGATCCAGGATACCAATGACTAAGTCCTTCAGAGCCACTGGGCCCATGGAGCCGGATTTTATCCAGGTTTCTATAGTGTGAAATGGACAATAGCGATTGCTTGCTATCCTTAGGATAGGACACAAGTCTTTCGCAAAGATTTTTCCCTGGGTGGGGTTCCTACCTCCCATAGCGGGCATGGAGGTACTTGCTGTGTCTTCTATCCCCTCTTATCTGTTTTCCAATTGCTTTCTGTCTTTGTGTTGGAATGAGATTGCTTGGTTTTGTCCTGACTTTGGTCGGAGTCCTTGGCTGAGAGGGAAACAGTCAAATGTATAGTTAAAGTTTTGGGAGATGATATTTTTTTCCTTGTAAATCATCTCTCTGTTATGTAATGTTATTCTTTTCATTTTTAACATATGATTTGTAAACATTTGAGTGTATTCCTCTTAGTGGGGACCTGTCCTTGTGTCTGGATGAGACTTTTAGGTGATCTCAAACTGAGTACTTTGATAGTGTGCTCTTGGAATCTGCATCTGTTTCCTATTTGAACAAATTCCCCTTTGTCTTACCTTTTCTTGGGTGCTTTTATTGTAATTCTAGAACTTTATACTGTCCCATTTTCTTCCTTTTTACTGGCGCTGATATGACGTAAATGTGTTGCAAGTGCCGTAAAACCTTTAAAAACAAAAAAAAACAAAGATTTTTCCTCCAAATCTAACAAGATTCGGCTACCCATTCACTGCTGGGTGGACAGGGGGGTGAGAAAAAATCTCGACTGCACCGGGGATCGATCTTGGTCCCTTTGCATGTGAAGCGAGTGCTCTACCCATTGAGCTATCGGGACCCCCACCAGTGACTAAGACTGATGATAAATGTTTTAGAAAGAATAAAAAAGCATCATTAAAAAACTTTTTAATATTCATATTCATCAGATTAGAATTGTTTTAAAGTCCTATTTACATCATAATAATTCAATACCCATAACAACTTGCATCCATTTCTTTATCTTTACTTATTGATATCACATTGTTCCAGGTCTGGACAAAATTGAATTCCTTCAAAGTCACGAGAACCAAGAGATTTATCAAAAGGCATTTGACATCATCGAGCGTTACTTCGGCTCAGAGGACGAGGACAAGGCCCTGGCCCCTGAGATGGATCAAGCGGCCCAGCAATACCAGTTTAGCGGTGGGGCTCAGAACAATGTACCCATGGGTGGCTTCCAGTTTTGATACACGTTCAAGACGTTTAGGCCACTTTTCTTTCTGTGTGTAGCTACCCAATTCTCTTTAGATATTCTTGTAATATAAGATGATACTACATTCTAATTTATATTGTTTATCTGTGGTATTCATAATCTAATAAGGAAAACTTTCTTTCCGTGACGACTACCCTGACTCATTTTAAATTTTCAGTGTTGTCTGTCTGTTTTTTTTTTTGGGTTTATTTTAAAATATTCAATTATTACAGACATAAATTGAAATACAAGTTTTATTTATTGAGTATCACAATCTGTAATTATGTAAAATTTGGAAAAGATTCGAGTTAAGCCTTGTGGTTTGTAAGGATTTTTCATACAACCCTCCTGCTTTTAATCGTTGTTAGAAAATTTTTATCATTGATCTTGAGTAATCTTTTTCATGTTGGTATTGGTTTAAGTGAAGGGAAAATTATCACGTATGCAAATATTGAAAACAAAATGCTGGGATGGGTGGCTTACTTAGTGTTAAATGTTATTTCATTTGACAGAAAGGTATTTATTGTCTTTTTTTTTTTTTTTTTTTTCTTTTTTAAAAATCTTTTATCAATGATACCTTGTTTTATTTTTTTCAACAAACTTCAACCAAGCATTTTGCAATGTTGCAATTTTTAAAGCAAAATGTTTAAAGACTGTTTTACACTTAGACAGAATCGAAGGCAAAGCCAATGATATAATAGTCGATCCCTGCACAAATCAAGCTAATCTGACAGACACAACAGTGGATAAAAATCAACATGATTAGAAGACTACCCGTGCCATACAACGATAACATAGCAAGTTGCTTTAAACTGATCTAGGTTCTTCTCTCTGCCAAAATGCCCAGGCACAGATACCATTTCTGTGATTAGTTTGTTCAAATCAGCCGACTTGATTTGATTTTTAATATATCCATGACCTCGGTCACTAAACCGTTCAATTGTGGGAAACCCCCAAGTCTATTTTTTTAAAAAAAATCTGACGATATTATGATTCCAACTCCCAAAGCGGGCATGGAGGTCACTTGCTGTGTCTTCTATCCCCCTATTTTCTGTTTCAACTTGATTTCCTTCCTTGTCTTGGCTTGAGATTACTTAGTTTTGTCCTGGACCTGGCCGGAGTCCTTGGCTGAGTGGGAAGCAGTCAAATTTATAGTTTTGGGAGATGATATTTTTATTTTTTCTTGTAAATCATCTCTATGTTATGTAATATTATATTTTTTGTTTTGTAGACATTTCAGTGTTTCCCTCTTTGTGGAATCCTGTTCTTGTGTCTGAATGAGACTTTTAGGTGATCTCAAGCTAAGTACACTGATAGTGTGCTCTTGGAATCTACATCTTGTCCCTATTAAAACCCTTCCCCTTTGTCTTCCTTTTTCTTGTGTCCTTAGCTATCCCAAATTCTTCCTTTTCACTATCTAGCGCTGAAATGACTTACATGTGTCGCAAGCGCCATAAAACCTTTATAGAAAGAAAGAAAAGAATGATTTCAAGGGACCCGAATGGTTTTATCACAAATCAAAATGTAACCCTTCTGTTGGATCGTTTACTCACTATTTATAGGCATTGATCGGAGCGTGCTCTGGACCTGCGAATTCTTGTGAATTCTTGGAGTTTGAACCGTTTGTGACAGAGACCATCGATATGCGAGTTATTCATGGAGTTCTTATCAGGGTTATAGCACATGTCACAAGTAAATGAGTATGTCACAGGTAGATTGAGTTAAAGCACAAATACTTGTTTACATATGCAACTTGCTATTACAATATCCTGCTGACGCACACAGATATATATATATCTATTACATTACACGTCTAACCAATTTCTTCATTACCGCCATTACCTTTATCACAATAATCGCTTCTATCACTATCATTGTATTCTTATCATCATCACCATCACCATCACCACCATTCATCCTTTATCATCTCTTTCATCTTTATTACATGATCATCATTGTCATTAACTTTTTATCTTGCTCTATTGCTCGAAGATGTAAATTTAACATGTCCACTTGATCTCGATTCAAATATTTCTGATGGGGTTTTATCCAACCCGTAGTAAGTCACAATTAATTCCCACTGTTGATCCAGTCAGGCTTGTGGAAATGGCAATTGAAGAAAAAAGAAAATTGTGATTTTATAATCAAAACATCGTATAATAATGAAAATTGTGTCTTACTTTTTTAGTATGACAAATTCGTCTTGCTATAGTTTTCCTTCTTCCTTATATATTTTTGCTCTTTCCTGTTGTTCCTACTGATAAGGTTACACGAAGAATAGCACGTTTTTCAAAATAGTGCCACCAATTCGTTGATCATCGAATTCTTTTCCATTCATTATCCATCCATCAGACCATCCATCCACCAGACCATCCACATACCCCTGTCATCTCCGTCCCCCCCCCCCCCCCCCCCCCCCCCCCCCCCCTTCCCCTTACCAATTATCTACAACTATTCATGACAACAGTACTTCCATTCCTTGCAGGACCTCCACCTTCACTACACATACCATCTTTACTTCCACTCTCCATTACCAAATCAGCAATGATGATATGCTACATAATATTATAATATACATGTACAAAGCTTTGATAAATACGACTACAGTGTCTTGTTCCTTGAGGAAATTGCTTGGTGATCATTGCAGTGTGAGCGCATGGCTGTTGTGAATATTTTACAAATCTTGTGACTGATTATGTGGGATTTTTGCTCTTATGCAGCATTCTATGTTTTGTTACTCGTCTGGACTTAAGGGTCAAAGGTTTAAATCCTGTAACTGTATACAAACTGGGACATTTTTTTTCCCGACCAAAGAGTGTTAAAGACCCTGTCCATATTACCATGTTCCTAATAGGCTTTAAATTAGAGGTGGCGCCTTTTAAACCTCATAAAATGTGATGAAATGTGTTTATTTGTAAATCTGAACTCTCTTTTTTTTTGTTTTCTGGGACAAAACGTTTTCTAAATAATTTAGATAATTTGTTGTTCAGGCTGATGACAAATTGCATAAATGGGCTTTGTCAATTCAGAGGTATAGGTGTAATTATGATATAACCACTTCAAGTCCTGCACTCTTATTGGCCAGGAGGGACGAGTATGCCAATGTATTGCTCTTTGTTAGAGAGGTATATATGATAAAGGAGAGTAAGGTTTCTTTTTTGTTTTATTTGGTTGGTGTGTGTGTGTGTGTGTTTTAGATTTTCTTTTTAAAAATTCTTTTTCGTTTGAACATGTCTGCAAAATATTTCAAGTTGTAACTTTTGCCATGTAATTACCACATGATTATAAAACAATTCTATGATCCCAATTCTTCCATTCTTTCATCTCGTCTTGATCTGAGTCATCACTCTACCTCTTTTTGTCATTCGTTCATCTTTCAACCACAATCCCTCAAGGAATGAGACATATTCAATAACTGCCAACCTTCATGGTAATCTGTGAATCGGTGTGACATTCTCTAAAACATTTCAATGAAAGCGAGACCTATTGGCCACAAGATGAGGCTGGCCTTGTATTTGTTCTACCACAATTATGCTTAACCATTTAACAAGTGCCTTTAGATTTGTAGGTTGAGAAAGTTAAGATTCACAGCGTGCTTCAACAAAGGATATATCTTCTATATAATTTGTGTGCTGGTGCGGAAAAATCAGTCATCAGGAGGTTGCTTGGTTTTTTTTGGTTTTATTTTTACTTATTGGACATAAATACATTTTATTAATTCATACTTCATGGGTACTTTTGCATGTTAGTCGATGCCATTAGTTGAAGCTTTATGTCAGGCTTTATGGTCTTATGGGGTGACCTGTAGGGCTGTGGTTCGAATCTCACTGTGGATTGTACTAACTTAAATCTTTTGAAAACGCTCTTGATTTGCATTCTCTTGTAAAACAAGTTCCTGCTGGGAGCTCCTGCTGGTAACAGTATTGTCTCCGTCCCCCAAAAAATAATTTTATAATGGCCCCTTTTACATCCTTACAGGCATCGTGTCTCATCCTATACATTTAAGTTTTGCTTTTGACTCGGGACCCCTTGTTAAGTTTTGAGAAAATTTAATGGATATTTTAGTCTTGTAAAAGCTCAGGGTTTATATTCATTCAAAGTCATTCAGATTTGACGTAATAGGAAATATACAAATTGACCAAGTCAGGGTTAACATTTTGAATCAAGAGATTACACAGAAACCTGGTATTTTAATGGAGAAGGAAGGTACTTTTTGATTGTAAATTAATAAACCCTTCAAGTCAAATCTCCCCAAAAATCTGAATGTTTAGAATTTGAGTCGGATGATAAAATAGACGATTTCTGACAATAATCTGTAGCTCCTGATCTCTGACGACTGATTTTACCATGCAACCACACATATACCATAGCATGACAAGGCAATGACCCCACTTAAGTAAAATTGCTGAATTACTGTTCTAATCATATTTGCTCCCATTATTTATCTGATTTTAACTACAAAGCTAATTGTTTTTACCAAGACAGCAGTAACGTGCATTTTTGAAAATATCAACGTGACAAATTAGGGAACAGGCCCTGGTGTAAGATAAAGATGTGAAAACAGTATGTATGAAATAGTGCCAGACAAAGCAAGAAAGAATAATACAAGATAGAAGAATACAAACTGTAAGTCTAAAATGATCGGTGTTAAGCATTTTTTATTTGAAAGCTGATGTTCATTTTTGTTCGGTTCTTTTTGCAAACGTTTTACTGTTGTTTTGGTGAAAGCAGTATGTTGTCCACTCAAGAGTTAAATCGTACCCTGCCTGCAAAGGGTAAATGATTTCCATCAAGAGAGAGAGAGAGAATGTCCTCATGCTGGTTTTAGAGAGTGGTCATGCCGGTGACGGATTGCCCTAGAGGTTGGTACATGGAAACCCAGACACCCAAGCAAGTCTTTCATTCACATCAATCAATAAAATACGTACATACTTCCCACCTTCCAGGGGAATAGAAATATATAGATGCCAATTGCAAGCAGTTATATATAACATTATTATATTTAACTACATTGTTGTTGTTATTACTATTGTTGTTATTATTATTACTATTATTATTATTATTATTATTATTATTATTATTATTATTGTCAATACCAATATATTATTGGTTATTGCTTTTTAAAATTTTATTTTAAAAAATATTGTATCGTGTTTTTAATTTAGTAGTGATAAAGTTGTTGACTCTGTTGGTTACTCCTTTTAAAAAATTTTTTATTTCTATTTTTTTTTTTAATCTTTTTTTTTTCTTTCTTTTATTTCTCTCTTTGTTTTCTTTTTTTTTTTCTTTGACACGGTATTATCCTATAAATAGTTAATTAAATCACTTAACCATATTTTGTATATTGTGAAACTACGAATGTAAACATTTTAATTATTTTGCTTTTGTTATTTGTTGCTGGTTTTCGTTTATTTTATATTGCTTTTGTCATGATCAGCAGCGATGTCAGTTGTTGTTTAAGATTTAAAAAAAAAAATGTTTCTTTTGGTTCAGTCAGACCTTGTTCCTTTCTACTTGACAAGATTATTCTATTCTTTTTCTTTTCAGTCTGGTTGTCTCAATCTGAGTTGTATGAAAATGATCGATTTTGTTGGGGTTTTTTTTTTGTTGATTCAAAACTCTTTAAGTGCTTGTTAAAAGTCGATCTGTTGTGTGTCACGCTGTAAAACAATTTAAGTATGTTTTTGTTTTTTTCAAAGTGTAATTTTTTTCAAGTTTAAGAAGAGTTTTTGAACTACAACTGTTCTCAACAAATTCACAATCAGTATCACATTATGCTGCCTTTTTTATAAATAGAAAGAATACTTTATAAAACCCTTGAAGGAATTAGGTCATACGATTTAGGATAATCAATGTCGAGTGAGTGACGTTAACTGGAAATAGTCACATTATCCACAATAACTCCTTTTTTATTTCTGTGATATTTCATGTCCAATGATTATTACTTGATCATTATCTTTCTTTTTTTTTTTTTTTAATTCTCAATTTGATTATGAATCAATGAATTTTTCTTTCCCCTTTTTTTGTTTCCTTCTTTGTAAATGCTAGGTGTTTAAAAATAATCTTCAGTTACAGCATTAAACAGTTATACGTAGATGAAAAAATCTTGATTAAAATATTTTTTTTTGGGGTCATTCAGTATTTTCCAGGATAAAATCTCGTATGTGATAAGCTGTTCCAGTTTGTAGTTGACCAGTTGTTATGTGTTATATTCTCTTTAACTTCAAATTTAGAAAAAAAGAATTGGTCACAAAATTTGAAATGGGTACATTTCTATAATACGCATTCAAACAAACAAAATAAAAACCACATCTGGCTGTTTGACTTAAATGTCTGCCTTTCCTTTGAAAAGTTGATGAATTCATCTTTTGGTTTGCTTAAATGTTTTACATTCTGAAAGTAACCACTGCTTTGATGTTTTGTTTGTTCCATTTGGCGTTTTTGTTTTTGTTTTGTTTTGTTTCATGATTTAAATAGATTTGTCAATGCCAATTGGTCAGATGTGCCATTGTTCTCATCTGTTTAACTCATTGCTTGGTAGAATGGAATCATCTCCTCTCACATCAGAGGCATCTGAGTGAGATGAAGAAAGCAATTTAAAAACAAAAACAAAAAACCACTCAGTTTTGAATTAAGCTGTTTTGTTGATAATATTTTATGTGCATCGCTTTAAGTTGTTGACTTTGATTAAGGTAAGCTTCTACTTTGGCACTGTGAACAAATGTTGACTTTGATTGAGGTAAGCTTCTACTTTGGCATTGTGAACAAATGTTACTTTGATTGAGGTAAGCTTCTACTTTGGCACTGTGAACAAATGTTGACTTTGATTGAGGTAAGCTTCTACTTTGGCATTGTGAACAAATGTTACTTTGATTGAGGTAAGCTTCTACTTTGGCACTGTGAACAAATGTTGACTTTGATTGAGGTAAGCTTCTACTTTGGCATTGTGAACAAATGTTACTTTGATTGAGGTAAGCTTCTACTTTGGCACTGTGAACAAATGTTGACTTTGATTGAGGTAAGCTTCTACTTTGGCACTGTGAACAAATGGTGTTCACTTACACTACAGACAGAAACCATAACAAATGTGATCCTTAAGTCATGCTTATTAGTATGTATTTCCATATGCTATCACAAGAACTGAGTGCAGGACCCTTGGCTTTTTCTGTGGAGTCAGGAGGTCTTCTGCTTTGTTCTTTATCCTCTTTTGTACTCTTCCGTGTAGCTTTTAGTTTGATCATTTGGCTGAGGTCTTTAGGTGGTCTCAGACTAGACACATTGACATGGTCTTACATCTACTTTTGTTCTCCGAACCAGTCCCCATCCCCTGTTTCTTACTTTTTCTTGAGCTTAAATCTATTAACTTTTCTGTCATCTTTTTTGTTTGTTGTGACACGAAGCTAGCTGTAAAAACTATTAAATCCATTCTCTTTCCATGCATCAAGGATGTGATTTTATCCAACTTCTCATTGATAATGTTTAGTTTATAAACCTGTCGATTTTTATTTGTTTTTTTTTTTCTTTTTTTTTTGTTATACATTCTTTTGTTCAATTACGCTCCCCCCCCCCCTCTTTTTTGAAATTTGCTTTGTTGATAATACATATCTCATCAGTTGGAAATTCAAATTATAAAGAAGAAAAACAAAAATCGAATCTTTTGTTGATTGATTGCTCGATTTTATTTTGTCATGTCGTTATATTTATTTATCAATGAATCAATTGGTTTTTATTAAATACTTTGTTTATTCAAATATTCTTCTCTGTTGCATACACCGGGGCTGAAACAAAGTGTTGTAGTTAGAGATAGCAAAATCAATGCTTCATCAGCACAGTTGAAAGGATTGCTCACATTTCATAAAGAGCACCATTATGACGTTGGTATTTGCCTTAACATTTACAACGGATTTACAACAAGTGGAAATGTTACTAATTTAATCATGTCTACACCATTTGTTTTGTTAAATCTTTTGGGGCCCAAGGTTAACCCATAGTATGACGTTATTCGTCTTTTGCCTTTAGTTTGAGCTCTCATCGAGATTTCAAGTTTTTATTTCTCCTTTCATGAGTTATCTCTGATCCAGTAGGTAGTGTAGGTGCTCCATAAACCGAGAGGCCACCCCGTCCAGTCCAGATAGTTTGTTGAATTCATTTCAAAACAAAAAAAGTTTTCTTTAACTCTCTCGAGTTCATATTCATGGAAAATCGAACATATTTGTTTGATTAATTGAGTCACATTACAATGTGGGCTTCTGAAAAGTGTAATGGCAGATACTATACTTGACAGAGCCTCAATTAATCTTCATAGCTTGTTCATTTCTGACTGTGACTTTAAGCTGCTAGAAGCTTTGGACTGTAAAAAGTAATATAACAAAAATGATTACAGCAACTTAAAAAAAAAAGAACAAAATACCAACATGAACGTTTCAAGCTCAACATCCTTCTTCAGCCAACTACTAAAAAAACAATGAAAACATACATTACTAAATAACCAATCAACGGCAAAACTCCCCACCCCCTTTTAGAAACATTCAGTGTTTGGTATTTTGTTCTCTTTTGAAGCTTTTCTAATCATTTTAGTTACTTTTTTCATTCTGATGGGGTGATTCTATCAATCAGATTGGCTGTGCCAGAGTTGATACTAAATGGAGTTTTATGATTGGCTACTTAGGTGACTCTTATCAGATAGGAAGTGTGTTCGACAACTGCCAGACAGGGCCAGAAACTTATTGGACTGTTGTCAACTTTTGACCAATGTACCAGTAGACTAGACTTTTTAATAATTGTAATGATAATAGTAATAAATGTAAAGTGTCATTTCTAAACCGCCCTGCCTGAAGCCTCTCCATGTTCCTTTGACTTTGACATTCATTTTATTTTAGTATTTTAAAAAATGTTCAATTAACTCTTTATAAGTTTGATTCTGAGTACAGAGCATGAGTTTTTGATTTGAGAAGATCTAATGCTTATTTGTTTGATCTTAGAGACCTTAGACGACGTGACATGTGATGTGAATATTAGTTGTCTCAAATAAGTTACAGCCATATTTCCCCTTGTTTTTGTGTTTTTTAATTCTCAGACTAGCCAGTTTCTATGCTAAGTTTTTCATCACCAAAGACTAAGATAGACGATAAAATATGTACTGATTTAAATGTTGTTTTTTCGTTTTGTGATTTTATTTGTTCTGTTTTTGTTTGTGTTTGTTTTTTCTTTCCCCCAAGCTTCATATCAACAAATAGTATATGATATATAGCATAATTATATTAAACCATAAAGGGAAATAATACATTCGTTCTTTTAATGATACATTTATGTCTTTGGTGTGTAGTCATATTGTCGCTACACACTGCCTTGTGTCTCTCCCACCTCAATCTCCCTGTGTTCAATACAAGTCAACATTTTATGTTTAAAATAATTAATGATTTAGGTTTTTTAAAATCTTTTTTTTTAAAGGTAAATTATCTGATCTGAAAATGAAATGAAAGGTCACTATCGTGAAAAAAAATGTCAAAGTTCTGTTCTGGTTTATTAATACGTAATAAATGTTCAGGAAATATAAATCTTTTGGCTTTGTTTTTCTTTTTGATTGTCTTTCTTTAATTCATTTTTTTTTCATTTGTGGGCAATACTAACAAGCTAAAAGAAGCTCAATACTAACAAGGGAAATAACAGCTGTTCCAAACTTATGTGCCCATATTTGCAGGTCTGACATCTGACCTCCCATTGTGGGCAGGGGGGTACATACTTTGTCTTCTATCCCCTTATAACTGTTTTCTAACATGCTTTCTGTCTTGAATGAGATTACTTGGTTTTGTCCTGGCCGGTGTTCTAGCTCGGAGGGAAACAGTCAAATGCATAGTTATTGTTTTGGGAGATGAAATTCTTTTTCCTTGTAAATCATCTCTCTGTTATGTATTATTATATTTGTTATTTTCAATGTGTAATGTAAGCATTTGAGTGTATTCCTCTTTGTTGGATTTTGTGCTTGTGTCCGAGATTGATAGGTGATCTCAAACTAAGTACATTGGTGGTATGCTCTTGGAATCTATATCTGATCCCTATTTGTTCCTAGTTCCCCTATGTCTTACTTTTTCTTACTCTCAAACCAATGCAAAATATTGCCCTTTACAACAATGCTAATTCGAGCCCATAATTGCATCTGTTTGTTTTTAAGGGTTTTACGGCGCTTGCAACACATTTAGGTTATATCAGCGCCAGTAAAAAGGAAGAAAATGGGATAGTAAAAAGTTCTAGAATTACGATTAAAGCACCCAAGAAAAGGTAAGACAAAGGGGAATTGGTTCAAATAGGAAACATGTAGATTCCAAGAGCACATTATCAAAGTAGTTAGTTTGAGATTCTAAAAGTCTCATACAGACACAAACAAAAGCCCCCACTAAGAGAAATACACTCAAATGTTTTACAAATCATACATAATATAAAGAAAATATAATACAGTGCACAACAGAGATGATTTACAAGGAAAATATATCATCTCCCAAAACTAACTTAACATTTGACTGTTTCCCTCTCAGCCAGGGCATCCAAGGACCAGGACAAAACCAAGTAATCTCATTCCAAGACAAAGACAGAAAGCAAGTTGGAAAACATATAGGGGGATAGAAGACGCAGTAAGTACCTCCCTGCCCACTATGGGAGGTCAGGAACCCCACCCAGATACCACCAATGTACTTTTGAGATCACCTATAAGTCTCATCCGGACACAAGCACAAAATCCAACAAAGAGGAATACACTCTTATGCTTACATTTTACATTCAAAATAACAAGTATAATAATATATAACAAAGAGATGATTTACAAGGAAAATAAATATCATCTCCCAAAACAATAACTATGCATTTGACTGTTTACCTCACATTGGTGATATGCTCTTGGAATCTACATCTGATCCCTATTTGTTCCCAGTTCCCCTATGTCTTACTTTCTCTTGGATGCTTCAATTGTAATTCTAGAACTATTTACTTCCTTTTTACTGGCGCTGATATAACCTAAATGTGTTGCAAGCGCCGTAAAACCCTTAAAAACAAAACAAACCAGCCCTGGGTGGGGTTCCTGGCCTCCCATAGTGGGCAGGGAGGCACTCACTGCGTCTTCTATCCCCTTATATCTGTCTTCCAACTCACTGTCTTTGTCTTGGAATGAGATTACTTGGTTTTGTCCTGGCCCTGGCTGGATACTCTAGCTGAGAGGGAAACAGTCAAATGTATAGTTAGTTTTGGGAGATGATATTTTTTTCCTTGTAAATGATCTCTCTGTTATGCATTGTATTATGTTTTCTTTATGTTATATACGATTTATAAAACATTTGAGTGTATTCCTCGTAGTGGGGACCTATGCTTGTGTCTGGATGAGACTTTTAGTATTCTCAAACTAAGTACTTTGATAGTGTACTCTGGGAATCAACACCTGTTTCTTATTTGAACGAATTCCCCTTTGTCTTACCTTTTCTTGGAATTGTAATTCTAGAACTTTTTACAAACCCATTTTCTTCCTTTTTACTGGTGCTGATATGACCTTAATGTGTTGCAAGTGCCGTAAAACCCTTAAAAACAAAAACAAACAAACCTCCGGCCAGGGTCAGGACAAAACCAAGTAATCTCATTCCAAGACAAAGGCAGAAGGCATGTTGGAAAACACATATAAGGGGATAGAAGACACAGTATGGGAGTGGGAGGTCAGGAACCCCACCCAGGGGGACCACTAATAACGCTATTGCCGTCTAGAATTCTTCAATAACCCCTCCCCCCACCTTATTCTTGAGATAATATATATATATATATATATATATATATATATATATATATATATATATATATATAGTTTTGATGTCATTACGTCATCTCATTGTCGCTCTCCTCTCTCTCTCTCTCTCTCTCTCTCTCTCTCTCTCTCTCTCTCTCTCTCTCTCTCTCTCTCTCCATGGAATGATGAACAACAGCCATCATGGAATGATGAACAACAGCCGTTATGGAATGATGAACAACAGCCATCATTGAATGATGAACAACAGCCATCATGGAATGAAAAACAACAGCCATCATGGAATGATAAACAACAGCCATCATGGAATGATAAACAACAGCCATCATGGAATGATGAACAACAGCCATTATGGAATGATGAACAACAGTCATTATGGAATGATGAACAACAGCCATTATGGAATGATGAACAACAGCCATCATGGAATGATGAACAACAGCCATCATGGAATGATAAACAACAGCCACCATGGAATGATAAACAACAGCCATCATGGAATGATAAACAACAGCCATCATGGAATGATGAGCAACAGCCATCATGGAATGATAAACAACAGCCATCATGGAATGATAAACAACAAACCCCAGCTTGTTTTAATTTTTTTTTTTCATGAAGAAATTTATTTTTGCAGATATAACTTGCTGAAAAAAAGAACAAGAGATCATGAATAATGATTGTAAAACGTAAAGCTTTCAAAGTAAACCATGTATTTTATATATCAATTCACCGATACAATCCATGACAAATACGATATGGAAAAGGACATGGTAAAGATGCAATTCATTTAATAATGGAATATAAAAGAAATATAGACATGATATTGTCAAAAGTAAGAAACTAAAACGAATACAACAGCTTCAAAAATAGAACAAAATACCAAACACAGAACGTTTCGAGCTAAAAACTCTTCGTCAGCCAACAGCAAAAACAATAAACTCATAAAAACATTACTAAAGTCCAGATTGACGATAGATTAATTGGTCGTCAATCAGGAGTTTAGTAATGTATTTATGTCTTTATTGTTATTCGTTGTTGGTTGAAGAAGGGTTTTGAGCCTGAAACGTTCTGTGTTTGGTATTTTGTTTTTACTTAAAGCTGTTGTTTCCCTTTTGTTTATAACTTTTTACAGTCCACAGCTTCTAGCAGCCTAATATCACTTAGACATGATATTGTCTGATTTATTCATTTGGGGCATTCTGACACAGACACAACAAAATACGTAGCAACGTCAGAGAATCCCATTGACTCAAACATTTAGAGTAAGTTGTTTCCCTGTATTATTAAATGATTTTCAATGCGCAAGTGACACCTTCAAACAATTTGGGGAGCAGGCACTGGTGTAAGATGAAGATCTAAACAATTGAGTATGGAATCGATGCCAGACAAAGTAAGAAAGAAAAAAAAAAGATCACCAAAAAATCAATCGAGGTAGACTGATTTTTGGGATGGGTTTTTTTTTTCTTGTATTTTTCTTTCTTGCTTTGTCTGGTACAGTTTGATACACACTTGGTTATATCTTTAAGTGACACCTTTATTTACTGGTCATATTAGTGCCTAGGAAAAGAAAGATAATTAACAACACACAGTAAAATTGTGTAGGGAACAGTTAGATAATTTTTTTTCAATTTGGCCAGAAAACTTCTTTTAAGATGACGCCACCGCCAACATTGTCCAAAAAATCTAAAACCTGAGAAAACTTTTGGACAAGTTAAGGGTCATTCTGTCATTTCTTTTTGATCAATAAATAATTATATTCAGTTTTTGACCGTTATTAGGATTTATACTAACCCCAAAACTGAAAGAGCCTAGAGGTCTATCCTCAATGTCAATTTAAGTTAACGATTTCAATTGCAAATCTAATCATAACACCTTATTCTCATTTAATACAAAATGATAAAACTGAATGGAATAAAACACCATGAATTATATGTTTGCGCAGCACGTCCTAAATCGGTCAGATATCACTTTTTGTTTTCATGTTTTTAAAAAGTTTAACTGTGCTTGCAACTCATTTAGATCATTTCAGCACCAGTAAAAAGGAAGGAGATAGGTTTCTCAAAAAAATCTAGATTTACAATTAAAAGCACACGAGAAGAGTAAGAAAAGGGGAATGGTTCAAATAGAGAACAAATGTAGATTCAAAAATTACACTATTAGTGTACTTAGTTTGAGATCACCTAAAAGTTTGTTGTTTTTTTTTTTTTTTGTTTTAAAGGGTTTTACGGCGCTTGCAACACATTAAGGTCATATCAGCGCCAGTAAAAAGGAAGAAAATGGGATAGTAAAAAGTTATAGAATTACAATTACAGCACCCAAGAGAAAGTAAGACATAGGGGAACTGGGAACAAATTGGGATCAGATGTAGATTCCAAGAGCATACCACCAATGTACTTAGTTTGAGATCACCTATAAGTCTCATCCGGATACAAGTACAAAATTCAACAAAGAGGAACACACTCAAATGCTTACATTATACATTAAAAATAACAAATATAATATTACATAACAGAGAGATGATTTACATGGAAAAAAATATCATCTCCCAAAACAATAACTATGCATTTGACTGTTTCCCTCCCAGCTGGGACTCCGACCAGGGCCAGGAAAAAGACCAAGCAATCTCATTCCAAGACAAAGACAGAAAGCATGTTGGAAAACAGATATAAGGGGATAGAAGACACATTATGTACCTCCCTGCCTGCTATGGGAGGTCAGGATCCCCACCCAGTCACCTAAAAGTCTCATCCAGACACGAGCACGGTTCATGGTAGGTATAACACACTCAAATGTTTACAAATCATGATATCCAAAACCAAAAATATAACTGTACATAACAGAGAGATGATTTACTAGGAAAAAATGCAATCTCCCAAACACATAACCATTACAGCAATGAGCCCATAACAATTTGGGTTATCAGACCTGCGAATATGTACACGTCAGTACGAGCATATGACTTTTCGAAAGCACCAGTTTGTTTGTTTTTGAGTAAAACAGCGCTTTGAACACTTTCAGATCATATCAGCACCATCTAAAAGGGGAAGATGATGGGATGATCAAAGGATCAGAGCTGACCAAATTCCGAACAACTTGGGTGAAAAAAAAGGACAAAAGGGACTAGTTCAAACTTAACAAAAATATGTCGATCCAAAAGGCAATCCAATCCAGTTGTGTTTCTAATCTAATCGGAGACCAATAAGGTTCCGTCTAGACATAAGCACAGGGTCCCCTCCACCATTAACACCACTGTTATCATCATCACCATCATTATTATAATAACGTGATGATGATGATGATGATGATGATGATGATGATGATGATGATGATGATGATGATGATGATGATGATGATGATGATGATGATGATGATGATAATAATAATAATAATAATAATAATAATAATAATAATAACAATAACAATAATATATTAGAATAAATTTGTGTGACATGTCCCAAGATTAAACCAAATACTACAGTTCATAATATTATAGTTACTGATAATCTGTAAAAAAAAAAAAACAACACTTTTGTAAACAGATTGTCTTTGACATATATGCGGTTTCGAAAAATTAATTCTTTTTGTAACAAAACAAGGGGAAAAAAGTAAGTAATATGCTTATAATAATTATATGACATTTTTGATCATTTTGACACGTTTTGTTTTCAAACACCCTGTAAGTTTAATTTAGTTCTAAAAGTTTAACGGCACTTGTATCATTTAAAAAATGTTTTTGCCATCTCAGCGAGTCAGCAAATAAAAATGATACATAATAGACAGGACAGTTAGATTTTAAAAATTTATTCATAATGTCATAATGCCTTCAACACTCTCGAATTACAGCCAGAGGAAGGGTAAACTGAACGAGACTTTTTGTTTGTTCATCTCTCTCTCTCTCTCTCTCTCTCTCTCTCTCTCTCTCTCTCTCTCTCTCTCTCTCTCTCTCTCTCTCTCTCTCTCTCTCTCTCTCTCTCTTAAGGAGTTGTACAGTTTTTGCAACATATATTTTGTTTGACCGATTTCTTGAATTTGACACTTTTTGAGGTCGAAAATTTGTTGCGATTAACCGAAGTTTGTTGCAATTTGCCAGCGTCTTTTATATATAATTAATTCTGTTTCGTGGGAAATGTTGCGATTAACTGAAAGTTGCAATTATCTGGAGTGGACTGTACAATACTCGCTTACGCTAATTTAAAAAAATCTCAATGCCTTCCTCTTTTAGCTCTAGTTTTAAAAAAAACAAAAAACGAATGAAGTGAACATTTCAGATTTTCCCCTTTATCAGCAGACAGAACAATGAAATGTTCCCACATTTGTCTTAATAATAAACTGGAGCTAAACTTTTTACCTCGTTATTGTTTTTCACTTTTCAATCTTCGAGCAGCATACTTACTATTTACCCTGAAAGCGAATGACTTCAGCTAGGGTTTGGGTAAAACCAATTTGTCTTATTAAAGGAAAAGGAGAGAAAACATCCAGCAGTAGAGTGAGAAAAGATATTCTATCTCCACCGACCCAAACCCTGTAAACTTGAATCGAAATAATATTTTTAATATCAGGAGTGCGTTATCAAAATCCGAATTCTTAAATGAATCTATAAAAAGACTTTCAAATGTTGGCAAAATTAAAATAACATTTCACAAACTTATAGATCACATCATCATTTTTTTTCCTTCTAAAAACCAAAGGAAATTATGAAAACAATGATGTCTTTACATTTTATTATACGTTTGACTATTATAAAACAAATAATATATAGGTATAAAAATTGATAAATAAAATCCAGGTATGAAGTATTTTGACTCAATTGAGGACAAATGAAGAGGAATTATGTTTTGTAGACAGTAACCCCATGCAGGCCATTATTTCGACTTTTTTTTTTAGTCAATCAAATGCAGTATATTTCATTAAATTTTTTAAAAACAGTAATTCATAAGTTATATCAGTGGTACGGTATATAACTAAAAAAAAAAAATAGGAAAAAGCACATTGTGGTCAAAACGTAACATTTTTTTTTTTGCATCATAAAAATGTTTCAAAGTGTTTACATGAAAACAAATATATTCTGTTTTCAAGAAAATGAGTACACACAGCCAAATACATAAATAAATAATCCAGAAAACGAGAATACACAGCTAAATATATAACATTTTCACAAACATTTGGAATTTAAAGCGTAACCTGACTTATATTGGAAATCTATCACAACTTTAAACACAAATGAATATAACAGCTTCAAACAAAGAACAAAATGCCAAACATGGAACGGTTCGGTGCCATCGATCTGTTTTTTTTTTTTAGTAAAGTGTTTATGTTTTCATTGTTAATTGTTGTTGGCTGAAGAAGGGGTTTGAGCCCGAAACGTTCTGTGTTTGGCATTTCGTTCTTTTTTTTAAGCTGTTACATTCATTTTTGTTTATTACTTTTTACAGTCCACAGCTTCTTGCAGCTTGGTATCACTTTGACTTCAAACACAGCCAGATTTGTATGACTAGTATTGCAATTCCATGTTGATATTGGATGTGTAAGACTTATGACTAATATTGGGAGTGATTCGACCCGAGAGCCACAAGACCAAGTCTACGAAGACTTACCTTGAGGTCAATAAAAACCGATTTTTTTAAAACCAAAAATTTATAAGCTCCTCATTCTCATATCTATATTTAAAAAAATTAGGAATACAAAATGGTAAAATCGAATAAAATATAAAACTATAAACTATTCATTTGTGCATCACATCATCAATCCGTCAGATATTACAAACTATGTATTTATCTGACTTGTATTTTAATCAGAACAAAGAAGAAAGGGGGTGTTATAAAATGTTTTAAATTCATATGATATTCTAAATGATCACACAAGATTTTATACAGATTCAATGTGTCTAAAATATCAATCAGGTCGTCAACTCATTAGTCTAATTCATTGTTATGATTATTATTTGTGTTTTAAATTTCAAATTATGATTTGTAAAATAATTCAGTTTATGATGATGAAAATCATTAAATGTTGTACCAAACTAGTCGCTGAGTGCAAATCAAACTCATGCAAATATATCTATAAATAAATAAATAATAAATCACAGCACTATTGATATGTTCTATTATCACAAATACAATAAAACATTTTAAAAATAATGATGACACTATCATACTTCACAGCCAAAATCTTTGACTACATTTTTGCGTTTAGGAGATTTTTTGTTGTTGCAAGAGTCACTTTTAGCTTGTACCAGCAGCTAAAGAAAGAATATGACGTGACAATTATAAGATTGTGGAGTTAGTTTATCCCTTTTTCATTCACTTTATTCCACAAAAATACTTTCAGGTTATAATAAACATCGAAGAAAAATAAGACCCATTGACTCTAAACGGTCTAATGATGGGATGAACATGTGTTGGAAATTCAATGAACGGCCACAAAGATGACACTTGAAGTTGTTTTGTTTTTGTTTTTAAGGGTTTTACGGCACTTGCAACACATTAAGGTCATATTAGCGCCAGTAAAAAGGAAGAAAATGGGATAGTAAAAAGTTAAAGAATTACAATCAGGCCTAAAGCACACAAGAAAGGGTAAGACAAAGGGGAATTTGTTCAAATAGGAAACAGATGTAGATTCCAAGAGCACACTATCAAGGCAATTAGTTTGAGATCCCCTAAAAGTCTCATCCAGACAAAAGCACAGGTCCCCACTAAGAGTGATACACTCAAATGTTTACACATATATAATATAAAAACAAAACATAATACAATGCATAACAGAGAGATGATTTACAAGACAAAAAATATCTTCTCCCAAAACTCTAACTATACCTTTGACTGTTTCCCTCCCAGCTACACTATCCGGCCAGGGCCAGGACAAAAGCAAGTAATTGAGTTCATGATAATGCATTTCAAAACATACAAAGTTTGTATTTCTCATCCTTTAGATTTCTAAATTCACTTTTCGGGGCACGAATCATCTCAATAATACAATTTTGAGACGGTGGGTCACAATTTAAGCAGAGCTGCCAACCCCAAATGAAGAAAAGGTGCAATTTTGACTGAAAAAAATGTGTAATTTAGAAGGGAAAGGTGTAATTGTTCAAAACAAAGGAATTATTAATAAACACATATCACCACAATAATCTGCAATCACTATTGGAAGATTCAACTCCACAATAAATTTGGTAAAGGCTACTTCTGCCCAAATAAAGCTTCTCGTTTAGGCTTTAGAAAACAAGATAAGCTGGAAGTGGATGATAAAAATGCAGCTATCTTCCATTTTGAATGAGACGAGAAAAAGTTGCCAAACAACCTTGATGACGTCAAAAAGGCTTAATGTGGAACAAAAAAGCATAAAAGTGTAATTTGATTTAAAAAGCATAAAAATTTGCCTTTTGACTGTCATAGTTGACAACTTTCCAAAAATTATCTCTCACATCACTGACACAAAATTTGAAACAGAACATGTTATCATTGATATCTTTAGCAATGTGTAGATTGAGCAGATGTTTTAAATATAATGGGACACAACATTGTGGGAAGAATTTTAGAGATCAAGTGCACAGTCTAGATCAGAGAATTGGGAACGTGTGTCATAGTGGGAGCTACTTTAGAAATGTGATCCATCTCGCTGGGTTGCCAATTCAGGAGGCAAAAATTTATGGAACTTTTACGCAAGTGCATTGACCAACCCCTTTATGAGCGCTAAACTCCAGTAGAAAGACATGATGTACTCTTTTTTCCATTTAGCAGGTGCAATTGGAAAATATACTGAGGGTTTATGCGTGCTGAATTCAATCTCATATCATGTCGGGTGAAGAGCCTGTTGAAAAGTGAATAAAAATCAGACCTGTCAACTACTATGAACATTTCCGATAACTACGAATTTTCAGCTCCAATCTGAGAACTATATCAAGTTGCTTAATTCAATGAAACTTCGTGAAATCGAAGTTCTGGTTCCAGAAATAGTATAATATAAAGGAGTTTAAAGCATTATTTTAATGTATGAAGACAAATTGGTAATTTTTAAAGGTGTTATAATGTCAACAACTGCACATTTTTTCCAAAATCAAGTAAGCAGGTCTGATTAAAAGTTTAAAAAATCAAAAACATGAAATTTTCGTTTTTCGTAATTTAAGAAAACATACTTATTCTCCAAAACAAAATACACAACCCTCACTCAAATGTCATATTTTTAACTGTCATTCAATTCTCAGCATTTCATTCAGTCCAATATAATACCACTTTGATGTCATGGGTCAGAAATTAGCTTGAATTTAAATTCAAATATAAACAAAAGATTTGAGATATATCAATAAAATTAATACTGAAAGTCTTGAGAGTCAACGTGATATGCAATTTGATTCAGAAAATATACACATGCACACAGGCCCTCTTACACGTGCATTATTGATTCCAAATGTATATCATCATAAAACATGCTTATATGGAGCATCAATGTTCTCAGGAATAAATAATCAAAGCACAATACAACCCTTGGCTTGTGACAGCAGAAGCGCGTGTTATGAAAATTGTACCTGGAAAATAATGCGTACTGAAGTGTGGCAAGACGACGACAAATTGTTTTGCTGCAAAATATTGTCAATATATATATATATATATTTATATATTATTATAATTAATTATTATGTGTTTGTGTGTGTGTGTGTGTGTGTGTGTGTGTGTGTGTGTGTCTGGAGAAAGTAACCCAAAAGTTGTCAGATTTTAGAACAATTAACAGAAAATTTTCTTTAAAAATGATTGAGTTTTATAATAAAGTTCTCAACGTTTAATCTAAAAATATCTTCAGGAAGATGCAGCTATTAAAAAAAAAAAATTAAAGGCAGTAAACCTGGGATGTAATTTTAGGTTAGAACACACTGAAAGTCTGTGATGTAGACAAGGAGATTAATCCTAAAACTCTAAGCAATCTGATGAGATAAACACATAATGATAATCAACTGCAGATATGTGTAAAATAAAGTTATAACAATTAAACAAAGTCGATAAATTGTGCATGTGTCATGGCATATCACACAAAATATACAAAATCTGGTAAATATTTTCATGATGGTATTGACAATGTGAAAAACACTATATTAAGGCTTATGACATGACAAGTTTTGACGACGCCTGTACGAAGTAATGATGTGAGTTTGAGATCCAATCAATGTTCTACACATAATGACTTTCATGTTTAAAAAAAATTAAACTCACTGCATTGCTGTGTAGTTACAAAACACCTTATTTCATTCTGGCTGGAATAAAAAAAAATTCACTTCACATATTGATAGATTAGAATAACTTGTCGAAAAGTATTCATCGAAATTTAAGGCTTTTGACAAGTCCAGGTCATCCTTGCCTATCCACAGATGAAGTAAAAGTTTTCTGGCTAATATTAATATGAAAAAGAAAAAAAATGTGTGTGTGTGTGTGTGTGTGGGGGGGGGGGGGGGGGTTCTCTAGTGTATAGCAGTGTGTGTGTTGGGGGGGGGGTGGGTGGGTTCAGTGTAGCAATCGTGTGTGTTGAGGGAGATGAACATTGGTGTAGTCAAGTGAACCGTAGGAAGAGAATTGACTTTGTAATAAAAATGTACAAAATTATGAAATTTAAATCCATTGAAGTTATCATTTATCTTTCTGTATGAATCATCTCCCTCAAGTTTTATAATATCTTTTTGTTTGTTTCCCCTTTATTCATCCCCAGGAGGGAATTTGTCTCTAGGGACCATTCCAAGGGAAGACTGGAATAACCCAGGCGTGAGCCGCAGTGCA
Source organism: Berghia stephanieae (assembly GCF_034508935.2). Lineage (NCBI taxonomy): Eukaryota > Metazoa > Mollusca > Gastropoda > Nudibranchia > Aeolidiidae > Berghia > Berghia stephanieae. The sequence goes on along the minus strand of NC_088362.1, from coordinate 24,910,679 downwards.
GCACTGCAACATGAGCTAGGGCGAGGTGACTTGCTCAAGGTCACACATCGAGGCGGGTAGTCGAAATCGATACCTTTTGGGTACAAAGCAAAAGCCATACTGTTGAGCCACGCTGCCCCCACTGGTTTTATGGCCCTTGTGATACATTTAGGTCATTTCAGCGTCAGTAATAAGGAAGAAAATGGGATAGCCAAATATTCTAGATTTAAAATTGAAACCACTAGGATATAAGGGGAATGGCTCAAATAGGAAACGGATGTAAATTCCAAGAGCACACTATCAGTGTGCTTAATACCTAAAAGTCTTATCAAGACAAAGCACAGGAATCCACTAAAAAGAACACACTCAAATGCTAACATCATACATTCAAAACAACAAAAATAACAGTACAAAACACAGCGATGATTTACAAGGAAAAGAAATATGTCCCAAAAACTATAACAATATATTTGACTGTTTCCCTCCCAGCCAAGGATTCTGACCAGAGAAAAGGGCAAAACCAAGTAATTTAATTCCAATACAAAGACAGAAAGCAACTCAGAAAACAGATATAAGAAGATAGAAGACACAGTGAGTAACTTCCTGCCCAGAAACTCTGCTTCAGCCGTTGGATTCTACTTAACATAATACCAGATTGACACAGCTGATGATGACAATTCAAAGAAAGTTATTTTTTTTTGTTTTGGCCAGAAATAAAAAAAGGGAAGAAAATAACGCTGTTATCACATGACACACTGTTGGTCCTACGAAAAATGAAAAAAGGTAATTGTTACATATGGCTTGAAACGTCCATTCCTGATGGACCAGATAAAGTATTGAAAGAGCTCAGCAGCTGTAGAAATAATAATAAGTGTATAACAAAAAGACAATTTACATTTAGATAAAATACATCAACATTTCATTTTGTAAATCGTATGCCTCACTGATGGAACCTAGTTTTTTTCCTGTCTTCCATTATTATTTTTCTAAAATTTTACAATATTAGTTTTAAACAATTAGTTAACAACAATATATGTATAACGTGAAGCATTTGAATATTTTGAGATTTTTATCTTAAAGTCAAGTTCCATCCCTGACATGAGAAAATTCTCTGCGTGGTTTGTATATTCCAAAAAGTGACATTTATATCTGAACTTACCATATAATCCATTATGTCCTCAATGAATGTCAAACCATTTATTTCCCAGACAGTTGGTAAGCGAAACACGCTTCTCAAAGAAGTCTCATTTTTTAAAACAAAAGATTCTTTTTGCCATGTGTCAATATATCTACAAGATTATTTCTGTCTCCTGATCCACTTCATTGTCGACTTGAAGAGAGAGATGGAACCCATTGTGAGGAAAGCCCATCCCTCCCTGAGTGTAGTACACATTTGGATGGCCATATTCCATCTGGTTGCTTTTCAAGGGAACATGATGGATATAAATGGCTGTTTTATCATCAGCAGTGTTATTAGAAGAAGGGTCAGAGGTACCATTTTCGGCTATCCTGTTTGATGTTTGAATAGGGTCTCCATCCGACACCAAAGTACATGGGACCCAGCCTGCATTACTGTTATTTTGTGTTTCCTGCTGAGGTAAATGATGGGATGTGCTATTTGTAACAAGGTCTGATTTATCATGAACAGGGGAAGGGATAATCTCAGCAGGAGAATCCGGATCAGAAATAGTTTTATGAGGTTTTGTTGTATTTTGCTGTGACTCTTCCTCGTCAAACCCGTTCTTCCTCAACTCGCTGCCAATCTCAGCTTCAACACTTATGGTATTCCCTGAATCAGATCCATCAGAATTTTGTTGTCTAAAATTACTGTCTTCTCTCACTACAGATAACAAAGGTTGGGTTTGGGCAAATGAATCAGGGTCCCGATGTTTGCCGCCTGCTTGTTGTAAATACCTAAAACTGTCCTGGCTCTGGTTACCTATACCCGAACTCATTGACATTGTCTCTGGGCTCGCCAGTGGAGCCGTTTCATCTTTCTGTTGCATATTTCTGAAATCAGATGCTGCAATACTATCATCGTACAATGAATTGTCAGAAAAAGGAAAAATAAGATTCCTCTTTTCGTCGACGATACAAGCATTGTGAGGATAGGTTGTATCTGATGCACAAGGCATATTGAAGACGCCATTTTCATAATACTGTTGGTCGTGGGGGAGACTGCTAAGAGAACAAGGAGTGGCTAAAGATGAAGTCGATTGGCGGTTCAACATTTCCCGCCTTTCCTCTTCTGATAACGTGTGACCTGGTTTCTCAGGGGCACTTCGCATGATGACCTGATGAAAAAAATGATAAAGATATCGTATTCATTTCAAATAATTATAAAGATTTTAATTTAAATAATGTTTTGAAAATACAGTAGTCTCCATTTATAAGCACAGTCCTCGGCAATCAAGCACAACGTGCTTATAGCCGATTTGTGCTTAGAAACAGATTTTTATTTATTTATTTTTTTGTTGCTAAGTCTATGTTCAATACTCAAATGACAGTAAAGGCAACTTTTTTCTCATAGCTTCCAAATATTTACATAATGGTATGCAGTGGGTCATAGGCTTGGAATTACCATTGGTCCATCAAAAATCATTTCCTAAAGCATTTATTTCTTTTTAATTCTATTTTTTTTTGTAAACAAACCCTTTCTTTTCAATCACAATATGCGACAGCATTAAGCCATAGGTTTAGGACAAAGGATAATGAAGCGTGTGATTGTTGCTTGTTTGACTTTTGATTTAATGCGTGTCATCCTCTATTTCTGTGAACTGGTTCCGACTCTTTTATCGGCCATTACGTTGAGGGTAAAGTCTTATGGTTACAATTGCTTGTTTAACATCTGATATAGTTGTTGTGCAGTGCAGATATGTAGCAGAAAATAGACTTGTCAACAGACGCATGCGTGAAATCAAGAAAGTCACAGGCACAGAGAACATGAGCGAGTCTTGTCTTCAGAACACACATCGTAAGCACACTTTACACCTCTGTATACAAAGTGTGGTCATCAAACGTTCATTAATTATGACCATATCTAGTACCAGTCTACGCCCTCCTTTCCCTCATTCTACGTCCAGCACCATGTCAATGTCATCACATGTGAACAACGTGCCTAACTCCTCACCTCCCCCCCCCCCCTCCCCCCAACTTACCACCTCCCTATTATTATCACTTAAGATTCCATTCAGATGTGCATTGTCCGTTTCGTACTGAGGCAGTAATTTTTTTTTTTTGTGTGTTGGAATTGTGAGGTGTGTGTTATGTATCATTCACAATAATGACAATATTGCAGCTTGAAGCTCAAAGGAAAAAATAAAGATAGGTATTGAATTGTTTGCTTCAATTTATTAGATGAAGATAGATACTGTGACATAATTTCTGTCTTCGTCTAATAAATTGAAGCTTACAATTCAACTTATCTTTGCTTAGTCATTCACAGAACATCTGTTTCATGGTTTCCGTTAACTCTGTCAATATTTTGTATTTTTTAATAATTACTTTTATTTCTAATTATTTATTCATTTTCTTTTCTTACACTTTATTTTTATAATGGTCAGAAAATTGAGCGTGCTTATAAGTCGAGTTCTTTTCTGTGAGCATGCTTATAAAGGAGTTAATTTATAAAGTAAAAATTATGTATTGCACCCAGAGCTTGCATATAGCCAGATCGTGCTTGTAGCTAGAGTGCTTATAAACGAGGACTACTGTATTTAAGTTATTTAGAGTGAAGTCTATCTCATGCTTCATACTTGCTGACAAAAACTGAAAAAAAAAGATCTTTTTTATTAATTTCTATTATTTACAGACATTTAAAATCATATATATGATAAAAATATAGACCAAAAAAAAACCCAAAACAAATCACAATCATTCCAAGAATGACTTGACTATCCAAAGTAAGTTGTCGAAACGTTGCCTTACCCTTTCCAAAGCATCCAGTACATTGGCAGGCATATGATCGCTAACCATGGTGGGCGATACCAGCACCTCGTCAAAGTCACCATTGTTGGCCCATACTGCTTGATAGATCGGCTCTGTTGTTCTGCAACTTTTTCTGAGAGAAAATTTCAAAATGAAATCATATTATATTCTCAATATCCTGAAATAAAGAAGGGAACTTGGGAAGAACAGTAAAAATATTTTTTTTTCACGCAAAATAGAAAACAAGACAAAAAGATTTCTATGGGGTTTTAAAAAAATTATATAATCTTTCTTTCGTTTACTTATCTATTCATTTTTTCTTTTTTATGTAAAATATCAATTGTGACACACTGTGTGATGATGGCACTATCTACTAAAAGGGAACGAGTATTAAAAAAAATAAATTAGCTATCTTATCCATTATCATCCATTTCTCAAATCATAAAAACAGACCCGCCTACTAATTCAGAAAATTCAAGAATTTCAAAATTTTGGCACCAATTTCCGAACTTCATGGGATTCTCATAGTCAATGGAACATTGAAAATGAAAATTGATCCAGACTACATAATTTTAAGGATTTTGAAGTGTCATTTTATCCTTGTGTGAGTAATTTTTTTATTTTTTAAAGTTAACTACAGTGACCACAATTTTTATCTCCTAAAAATTACGAATTTTTTAATTTTCAAGAATGCAGGTCTGATAAAGAGAATTTCCTTATCATTTGTATTATTATGTTTATCCAATGTGATAACACTGATATATAAAAGACAATATTTTTACTAACTTGTTATTCCTGATATGGCTCCTTACAACATGAATGACCTGGCCAGGCAAATACAGGGGGACGTGTGCAGAAAGGCCAATGGCTGAATTGCATGGGTGGGCTGTTACATCCCGTTCTTGCATGTCCATCGTACTTCCGAGAGACTTACTGTTACAACACATTAGGCCCTTGCTGATAATTGTCCACTGGAACAATGAACATAAATAATAAAATTGTCACCTGTCTCTATAAAACTTTACAAAGTCTCATGAACACCAAAAAGGAATCCTAGTTATCATCTAATTTGTGATAAAAATGTAGAAACTACAAATAGTTATAGAAAAATAACAATCATATTGAAGGCTGGTTTTCCAAAACTCGTTAAGTCGAATTTTCTACTTTTTGAGATTTTCCATTCATGAGATAAATTGAAATGTAAATCTTATTTTAAGCATCAACTGGCACACGAATTTCCCTAGATTTATATGATTTAAACTTTGAATATGATAAACTATCAAACCGCAAGAGAAATTTTAGGGGAAATAAACCTCAATATCTCAAAATGGGAAAAACGGAGTTAGGGAGTTTTGGAAAACCACTCATATTAACCTGTATTGACCAATATATATATTTATAAAATCATTGTGTACTGTTTGTTTGTGAAGATCTTATAGTACTTTAACACTTTTAGGTCGTGTCAGTACCAATAATAATAATAATAATAATAAAAATAATGGGAATATCAAAAAAATTGTAGACTTGCAGAAGAAAGCACCTAAGAAAAGTCATAAAAGAAACAGGACTTGCTCAAACAAGGAACAGAATTAGATTCCAAGTCTTGTACTTGTCAACATTATTATCCAGACCTGTGTCCATTCCGATTACATTCATTTTCTGTATTAAAGAACAAATGCACAATCGTGCTACATTTCAACAGTGATGAAAACAAAGAAACAGAAAGTCAAAACATGAATTGAATAAATTGTTCCCACCTTGGACTCTGTAGTTGTCTTGATTTGATTCAGGATGTCTGTACGAAGAACCTCTAGCTGGGGAAGCCCAATTCTGTGAAGGTCATTCGGAAAAACGAAATGAGAATTTGGAGGAGTATTATTACTATCACTACACTGTCTATGTTAGTTTTTGAGCTTTTACCAATTAAATAAGCATAGCTGCGTAAGTTGTTATAACCGATAACCATGGTAAAGAAATGATGTGTTGAATACTTTTCCAGACAACGTTATTATTACTCATTCAATTAATTCTTCAAAAACTGACCAGATGCATTCTGGGAAGTACAGTATACATTATACTATCCGGAGTGTTACAGTTATTGAAATGTAGGATGTGCTTGTACAGTTGGTTTCTGAGTGTGTGTGAGTGTGTGCATGTATGTGATTTAATTTTACCATTTGTTTTTATTCATTGTTTCTTGGAAATGTAATGGTGAAGAGTCAACAAACCACGTCATAAACAAGACAATGTACAAATTTTGATGATAATTCAATAAAACAGATCAAAATAAAGCATTTTCCGTTTTGATTCAAAATCACTTGCTCTGAAAAGTCGTAGCTTATTCGGGCATTTAGAAAAAGAAAAGTTTGAACTGTAGAGCCATAAAGCCCAAGGAGCTGGAGTAACAATTACTAACTACCCTCTGGATAGGTTAGTCGATTGTAAAGTACTTTCCACCAGATCTAACAGACCTAGCTTATTCAGTCACAGATCAGTGGTAAGAAAAAATCTTGACATCGCCCAGGAATAACATTGGCCACTTTATTTGTGAAGACAGTACACCAGCAACAAAACTGTTGACACTACAATATATGGTCGGTTTTATGGTCAAGGGAGCTAACCCGCATTATAAAAAAAGCTTTGGCATCATTGGAAGCCATTTTAAGAAATATACAATATTAGACCTTTTTTTTTGTATCTGGTTCACCCTGACATAGTACCACGTGGACAAAGTGGTATTTACCTTGGAACGCAATCCTTTCCAACCACAATGGATGTAATAAATGATTTGGTGGCCTGAACACAAGGCAATCTGAAATGAATGTAATTAAAAGTAGAAAACGGTAGGGGCTGCCTGAAGCTGGTGATCGTGAAAATACTAACGAAAGAGTGAAAATGGAGAGGCTTCGTATGGGAATATAACAGATAATGGACGTTTCGGGTACAAACCCTTCATCAGCACAACAATAAACAAATTAACATGGAAAACAAATAAAATAAAGTAAAATGCAAAATAACTTGTATCGTCTGTGAATTAAAAAAAAATCATATAAAATTTGATAGTAATTGCCGATGAAACTAAGACCTATAAATGGCCATATTTCTTTTAGTTATTTTTTTCTGTTTTTTTTTTTTTGTTTGTTGCTTTAGGTCTCTTCCAACACAATTGAGGTTATATGAGAGACCGCTGAAACAAAAAAACAAGCAATCTAACAAAAATAGTACAAATGTAAATCAAAATCATAACCTAAAGATATCATAAGCTAAATTATAAATAACCAAGAACAAACAGGCAGAAGATTTACAGAAAAAAAAATATCCCCTGTCAAAAATACAATCACAAACCAAAGAAGCAGGATAGGCTAGTAAAGAGAAGAAGATCGGATCGTACACCCATGCGAACATCATAGGTATATGATTCAAGGGTGATGCTCCCATCCAACCACCCGCTTCTTTTAGTTATGTAACACAGAAGTTTCCATAAACTTAATTAGCAAGGGGGGGGGGAGACATAGTGACCTTAACCTTCTATTTACCAACCATTTACAAGTCTTTTCCCTAAATGCAGTACCTACTTAACATAAACTTGATTTTTTACACTCAAGCTCAAGAGAAAAGAGTACATACAATATATAATTTTGTACAAAAAAAACAACAAAAAAAACAACTAACCCCAAAGTCTACAAAACAGCATTAAGTTCTTAAAAATAAATCACATGCTTTTAGCATCATATCCTTTGTTAATAAATTATTTGAATCTTAACACAACACAAGATCTTAACAGCACCTTGATCATTTTACTAATGGCCACTAATATCATCTGTCTTAAAAGACTTACGTCAAAAGTCCTCCCGGAGGACTGTATGAATAACAGTGGAGATCAGGGTATAGGTCCTTGAGGAGGATGGACAAAATGGCCGCCGTGCCAGCACCCAGAGAGTGGCCCACCATTACTAGGCCATACTTGGAAGTCTCCTTTTCCTGTCAATCAAATTAATAATAATAATGATGATAATCATATTAATAAAAATATCAATAATAATAATAATAATAATAATAATAATAACAACAACAACAATAATACTACTAATAATAATAATACTAATAATAATAATAATACTAATAATACTAATAATACTAATAATAATAATAATAATAATAATAATAGACTCTTATAGAGAGTATGATATCCTCAACCATGAGGCTCGTGGCGCTTTAAATTACATCAACACAAAACAATATAGAAAGTATATGACATCAAAAAAGAAATATTTTCAAGGATTTCTTGAACACAGACAATGATTTGGATTCCCGGATGCTCTGTGGAATAGTGTTCCATACAGACGGACCAAAATGAGAAAAGGGCCTTGTGGAATTTTGGGGAGCAGGCACTGGTGCTAAATAAAACGTTGAAAAGTTGTGTCCAGCAGATACAGTGCCAAAAAAAAAAAAATAACATATAGGAAATCAACCCAAAAATAGAATCAATCTTCCACAACTTCAGTCAAACAGGAGAAGATAAGGAATAATAAAAGACATAAAATAGTCAAAAGAACATCATTACTATAATTCTCATTATTATTACTATTATTATTATTATTATTATTATTTTATTATTATTATTATTATTATTATCATTATTATCATTATTATTATTATTATTATTATTATATTATATCATCCTCATCATTATAATGATAATTATTATAATTATTATTATCATTATTATTATTCCTATCATCATTCTTTTAAATACAAGAAATGTTTATGCAAATATATGTGTAATAACTATAACCAACCTTATCTTTGGCCAGGGCAGTGTCCAAAATTCTGCCATCAATCAATTTATTTTTGATATAAACGGCTGCTTGAATCATTCCCTGTCATTCAAAAAAGAATAATAAAAAAATGTTCAGAAAAAAATAATTTAATAATGATTCAGAACACATGCAGCATTGAAGCGCATTTAAAAATAGATAATATGGACGCACCATCTCACAAAGGCATCACGGTGATGTGAAGTTAATGCTGAACACTGAATTTATGCTCAAAAATATAAAACCTGGGAATTTTGTTTTTAGGGTTTCACAGCACATGTGACATATTTAGGTCATATCAGCGCCAGTGAAAAGGAAGAAAATGGGATGGTAAAATAAAATAATAAAATTACAATTAAAGTCTCCAAGAAAAAGTAAGACAAAGAAGAATCAGTTCAAATATGGAACAGATTTAGATTCCAAGAGCCTATTATCAATGTACTTAGTTTGAGACCACCTAAAAGTCTCATCCAGACACCAGCATAGGATCCCAATAAGAGGTATACACTCAATTTTTACAAAATATGTTCAAAACAAAACAAAAAAAAAATATCTATCATTACATAACTGAGAGATGATTTACATGAAAAAAAACCCAAAAAAAACCCAGCAACCCAATCACTGCTGAGTGGACAGAAGGATTAGGAAAAAAATCTCGACCTTACTCGGTCCCTTTGCAAATGAAGCGAGTGTTCTACCAACAGATCTATCTGCGACCCCATTAAAAAAGTTAAGGGTCATCAATCTATTGTTATACGAAGAAAAATATTTCTGGCCAAAATGAAATAAAATGTTTTGTCCTTGAAAGTCAAAATAATATAATTGAAATAATAAATTTCAATAAAGAACATAGGACAAATGATTATTAAGAGAGAGGAAGAGTGAGAGATAGAGAGATAAAGAGAGAGACAGATAGATAGATAGAGAGAGAGAGAGAGAGAGAGAGAGAGAGAGAGAGAGAGAGAGAGAGAGAGAGAGAGAGAGAGAGAGAGAGAGAGAGGGTGAAAAAGAGGAATGATGTGTGAAAGAAATTGGGACCGTTTAAAATTGTATTCGAAGAGGAGCGAGTAGTTCGAGTGAGTAACTTAGTAACTGTGGATACATTTGAAATCAGTCTTAATTTCAATGCATTCAAATATTATGTTCCCAATTGTATTAAATTGTAAAGATGTCTGTGTGTATTGCAACGTAAATTTGTAATGAGATCATATTATTATAGGCTACACACAATTCTGTTAATATTTATTATATTTGTTCGAGCAATGTAAACCACGCACTAAAGGTTTTCCATTATGTGGACAATAAAGATTTATTACTATTACTATAAATGTTTCACGTTTCCCCTTTATCAAGACAAATCATTAAACATGTAAGAAAACTGGGATAACGGATTGTGTAAAATAAAATGTTTTAACCCTCTTCTTATCATCTACATCAAAATCGTCATATTTGTTATGACACAATATACATTTTTTAATTCAGATTTATTTCGTACATCACAAACTTTGAAGAATTATCTTTGTTTATTTAATAAGAACATTTGTTTTGTAGTTTGCAGAGAGCTTGTTTGGGTTAAAAAATCTAATTTTCTGCTGGGTAAGCCTGTCATTTTGGGAAAATACTGAGAATGATCGGTAAGGAGAGAGTTAAACTTCAGACAGCCTAAGTAGATTATTTAGGTATTGGAGTAGAACACTGACCTTGTGTCCCTGCCAGTCATCACGTGGGTTTTCTAATGGTAAAGTCTCTGGCTCAGCTTTCAAATCGGTCAACACATCCTGTGTGAGAGAGGGGTGGATGGGGGTTAAAGAGGAAGTGTAAATGATACAATATTAATGATCCAAAAATGGCTGACAGACACAGGCAATCCCGACTCCCCAATCCTCCCTGTTCTCCGGTTGTCTCAGATAGTCAATGTTTCTTTCATTAAACTCTCCAGTTAAAAAAAAGTGAGCTTTTATATAGCGCAATATCCACTAAATGTGCTCAAAGCACTTTATAAAGGGTCCTTGACCAAACAGCAACATGTAACATGTATACAAGACATGACGCCTGTTAGGCGTTTTTACAATTTTCCCCAACAAAAACAATGCTGTTAATAGCTGGGTACTCATTTCACAGTACTCATTTGAGTAATGTGACAGAATGTGAGTATAGAGCCTTTTCCAAGGACTCAACCATGCGCAGAGCAAGGCTCGAACCAACTGAAAGCGATTGTCAGACCACATAGGCACATATTTCTCTATAATGTCTTTTCTAAATGCATGGGCGAGGAATTCAGATTGTCTTTCTCTGAAGCTCTAGGGAGAAAGTGCCTTATGCCTGCTTAATATTGTAGGCTAGTGGCACAGTGTCATGCTAGTCATATATTTAGTCAAAAAAACTATCTAAATCAACCAATTTTGATACACATGGAATATCTGTTTCGTCAGAAAATAGTAGTCTCAATGAAAATGAACTCATAGGTTAAATTAAAATAAGCTCTATGTCTATTTATATATATATATATATATATATATATATATATATATATATATATATATATATATATATATTATATACTATAAAAAAACCCAAAAGATAAAAAACAACCTTTACTGGAACAAAACTTATAAACTTTTAAAATCAATTGAAATCTTGCAATTTACAAACAAAAATCTGAAAGATCTTTGAATGAAATGACACTTATTAACTCTGCGATCAATTATGAGAACTACATTTTTTATGGCAAATCCAATATCTTGTCAAATCCTTAGGCATACAGCTCCTGTTCAGGTTAAATAGCATTTAAACCACAGTTGACTGTGGCCCGTTACTCATTATAGGATAAATCACCGACAAGACATTTATAAACTTGACTACCAGTTTTCCATAATTCATGACAAAATTTTGTTGTTATTGTTGTCCCCCCCCCCTCCCCCCTCAAAAAAATGTTTAAAAGAAAATGGCTACTCTTAGCATAATTATTAGACTGCATTCATTTAGGTTTACCATTGATTCAAACTGCAACAAGCACAAAAAAGAAAAACTTACCTGGAGAGAAAGAGTACCTCTGATGGCCACCACAACGTTTTTCGTGCTATGATCAAGAGCAACAAAAAATGGAGTTTCACCAATCTAAAAATATAATAAAATATCAAAATGACAAAAGAATTAAAAGATAGAAAAGCAAGAGCAATTTTATTGTTGAAAATATCAAATTGAGAAATGAGGGAGCAGGCACCGGAGTAAGATAAAGATCTGAACAAGTATTCATGAAATTAGGTAGTGGAAGATGTTCATCTACCAGTTCCGATTTTGTTCTGGATGGCCTTGTATCTGTTCCGGAATATGTTACTGGTCCAAATTGGAGCGATCTGTGATTGTACCTACCGTATCACCCAAGACTGTTGGAGAGTTTCGTAGCTGTCACATCCCGAGTACTACGGGGTGCGTATTTGTGTCTGCTGGTGGTTCTACTTACTTATCCGAACCAGCGACCACCTGAGCTCTAGCCCTTCGGTCTGCTGGTGGTTCAAACAGAGAGGGACTTGGGAGGGAGGGACGTGGGCTGGAATGCTCTCTCTCTCTCTTCTCATCTCCCCGCTCCCTCACCCAGCCCTTTCGTCATCTGACAGCATAACAATAACAACGTCGCCCATCCCACCTCCTCATCTCCCCCTTCATCATCAGACTAGTAAAACAATAATAGATAACACGTATTATTATTATCATTCATATTGTTATTATAGTGCAAGTGTTGACAGATAACAAAGTTTCACTACACCCTTCGTCCTTCTCCTAACCAAATCACATCTTCTTGTTGACACTTGACACAGGAACTGGTACATGGACCAGGAACATGTTCCGGTTGTAGGTTCCTGGCAACTGTTCCTGGTTGGATTGTGTTCCTGGTGTTCTGGTTATCGAGAACCAAGACCTGTACGGCACTAATGAAAGGTGCCAGACAAAGCAAGAAAGAAAAATACAAGAAAAAAACCATCCCAAAAAATCAGTTGACGTTGACTGGGGATTGATTAATGGTAATCAGGAGGTCAGGTTCGATCCCCAGTCGACTGATCTTTTAAAAAATGGAGTTTTTCTTGAATTTTTCTTTCTTTCTTGCTTTTTCTGGCACTGCTTCATACATACTTGTTCAGAACATTTTATTGACGCTAAACCTTTGTAAAAGAAAATATCCTGGGGTACTTAAAAATAGGCACTAATTTATAGATATACAAATACAAAAGTGTAAAATGACACCATTAATAGTATGAAACAGATAAACTTGAGCTTTTTATATAGCGCAATATCCACTAAACATGCTCAAAGGGCTTTACAAAGGGTCCTTAGCCAACAGCAACACTTAATATGTAGAACGAGACATGACAATATTACAATTTTTTTCGGACAGTCACAACACTGTTAACGGGCAGGTACTTCTTTACACCTGAGTACGGTGACAGAATGTGAGTAAAGAGTCTTTTTCAAGGATCATACTATATGCAGAGCGAGGCTCGAACCCAGGACCTTCCAATCCGAAAGTGAGTGTCATACCAGTAGACCCCATAGCCGCACAGATGCAGAACATTTCTTCCATAACGTCAAATATTTGTACCAAAATTATTCAGGGTCACTGAGGGTCTTGTACTTTTCTTTGTTTGCTTTTTCTAACATTGCCTTACACACACAACTTTTTTTCTCAAATTCAAATTATATCACTATAGAAACTTGGGGTCTTCTAATCTTCTTTATTAGCTTTGCCTAACGCTGTTTGGGGGTCCCCATAGCGCAGTTGGTAGAGCACTCGCTTCACATGCACAGGTAGGGACCAAGAACGATCCCGGGTGCAGTCGAGATTTTTTTCTGACCCCCTTGTCCACCCAGCAGTGAATGGGTAGCTGAGTCTGTTAGATTTGAAGGAAAGTACTTTGCGATAGACTAGTGTCCAATCTAAAGGATAGCAAGAAATTTCTATAGTCCGTTTCACGCTATAGAAACCAGAATAAACTCCGGCTCCATGAGCTCAATGGCTCTGAAGGACTACTTCCAATGCAGTTTCATGCATGTTCTTCAAATTTTTATATCACGACAGATAGACAGGGTCTTGTCACTCAGAGTCTTGTATTTTTCTTTGCCTGTCACTGTTTCATACATGCTTTTTCAAATATTTATGATATGACTAGAAAACTCACATCAACATGGTAGGTGGCGTACACCAAGTCCAGGTCAGTAAGGCCACTTATTTTCTTGGCTGTGTTGTAGTTACACAGGCAGCAGTTGTCATCGATATACTCCGAGTTGGTGTTTTTTTGACAACAGCAACATCTGCGGGGAAAGAGAGAAGTTGAAAATAAAATGGGTTTATGTGGCAAGTGATTAAGAAATAATATCAAATGTGTCTTACGTTTTCAATCATGTTTAAATTTTTGTTTTAAGCTAGTCAGTAAGTGAGAAGCAGGCAAGAAGGAGGGGAGGAAAAAGAGGAGTATGAAGAGGAGGAAGACAAGTATGAGTAAGAAAGACAGAGGAGTAATAAGGGGGGAAGGGAAGGAAGGAAGAAGAAGAAGAAGAAGAAGAAGAAGAAGAAGAAGAAGAAGAAGAAGAAGAAGAAGAAGAAGAAGAAGAAGAAGAAGAAGAAGAAGAAGAAGAAGAAGAAGAAGAAGAATCTCCTGCATAGCTGGGTTTTCCAGAGTTTAAGTAATCCTAAGTTGCTAGAAGCTGTGGACTGTAAAAAGTAATAAACAAAAACGAATATAATAGCCTAAAAATAAAAAAATAAAAAGAACAAAATACCAAACACGGAATGTTTCGGGCTCAAAACCCTCCTTCAACCAACACCAAAAACAATAAAAACATAAATTATTTCAAAAACCCAGAAAGACGACACGGAAATATTTTGCGTGCTGAAAATTTCTCTGCCGTCAAACTGGTTTTTAAAGTAATGAATTTATGTCTTCATTGTTTTTGTTACTAGCTGAAGAAGGATTTTGAGCCTGAAACGATGTATTTTGGTCTTTTAAAAATTATTACATTCTCAGGGTTGGACAGTTACCTCAGCAACGGCATGATTCGACACATCCACGTGGCTGGATACATCATCATATAGACAGGCCAGCCGTATGCAGCCAGAGCAAATCGCATGAAATGGACTGTTTTTTGATAGCTCTCTAGGACATCCGGCTGACTCAGCTGTAAGAACTGTGTCCTTGGGGTGATGGGGACACCAGATAGATATTGGTATACGTCACTAGATCCCTGTGGAAAATTTTAGGGGTTACATCATGTTGCACGAAAGTTGCTGAATATCATCCCAGTTTCTACCTTCCTGTTATGAGGCATTGTTTGTCGATACCACGTAATATTGCAAGTGGTGCGTTTCACATACTATCAAATCAGCAAAAAAAGTATTGACACAGTACATATTAATGAAGGATTTTACACGCTATCGTATGAGCATAATCATGATTTATCCAAAAACCATTATTTATTTCTAGTTGTTATATAAAATACATGGAAAATATTTAACACAATAATATATACTTTACATATCATTCAAGTGATAATGTTACTTACAAATGTATTTGAAATGACTTATTAAAGAGGGTTTTTTTGTCTCTTAAAAACCACGTCTACATCCAATGGAATTTATATAGAAGGAACGAAATTGACGTCACTCAGTTCTTTGTTATTATTTTTAGAATCCTGTTAGTGATGAGCTTTCACTAAATCATATGAATCAAGACTATAAACGCTACAGGATACACACATTTTTATGTGTTGGTATGTTTTGTTTAATTTGGCTGTTGGGTGTTGTGAGTACTTTATCTAAATACATAGCATCAATACAATTCATGAGAATCTTTGGGCGATGTGACAATATCAGACATTTGTTCAATGGATTATCTACTTTTTTATGGAATGCTTAGATGACGACATCTGACAATGCCTCGCCAAAGGACATCATTTTTACATATCCTAAAAAATGAAAATCTGACAGAATATTCCATATTAAGCCCTGTTAACTCACTCAACCCTAACACCGACTATATCAGTAGTTTACCCAAGTTACTTTTACCCCATACCTATTTATTATATTTTTCTGAGACAAATTATAGGCATACTATCAAAGTTAATGTTTTTAGTTTTTGCATGTTAAGGATAGTTGAATAAAACTATCTATGTACATGCTCATTTTTAATACTTTTTTTTTTTCAATTTTGAAAAGTAGCAAAAGTCTCCAGGATTGAGTGAGTTAAACAGTGAAAAAGGATCTTCAGAATATCAGTTCCTATGGTCACCTGAGAAATAATGAGTTCCATTCGTCTTTGTTGATGTTTACGGAGCAACACTAATCCTGCGACAACATCAGTGGGTACAACATCCAGATCACGGAAAAAATCAGTAAAAAGTGCAGCAATTTCACTCATTGAACTCTGGGGACAAAAATTTTCATTATGATCAATGTTGGGTTTACAAAAGTCAAGGGAGAAGGGTGGGGTGGGGGGGAGGGGGGGAGGAATAAATCAAGATAAAACACCCCAACTCATAAATTAAAAAGTCTGAATTTTTGTTTGCGGAGTTCCGTCTCCCTACACAGGTTGAATGTCATGGAACGCCATTCTTCACGCTCAAGGGCCATTACAGTGCAGTCAATTATCTTTTTGCCAGTTGTTGCCTCCACATTTCCTATCCAGGACTTCCTTGGTTTGCCCCGTGCATTTCTGCCAGCTACTTTTCCCTCTAGCACCAATTAATCAGTGCAAAAATTCTGATAAGGGCGGAATATATTTCTGACATGTCAATCCACCCGATAATTGGATAGGTAGAGTCTGCAATTGACCAGTGTTTTGTATAAAAAGGGCAGCACTCAATTTTTGATCTCTACATCTGGTTAAAGACGAAGGAAGGATGTGCTCTGTTCATTGAGCTGAGAGACTTTAAAGCTGTTTTCCTCAAAGTACAGACAATAGACAAGGAAACTGAAAGCAATGAATATCCGTCTTTTTAACAATCTCTATAGCTTTTTGGGGCATCCTGATATATTTTGGTGGAGAAGACTCTCCTCCTCCCCCCCCCCCCCCCCCCCTCTCCCTCTCTCTGAATGTCAATGATACTTAATAATCTCGAACTGTTTTCTGCTTGGAGACAAGAACAAATTTAACTCACCCTATTGTGGCCTTTTCTCTCTACACAACAACATAGAATCTGAAAACGTCGATCCCAACTCTCTTCATAAGCTCGGAATGCTTTTCTGAAAAAAAAACGGAAGTGGATGGGAGGAGTTGAACAAATCAAGAGTATGACTGCTGTAAATATAATGAATGAAACAAGTCTGAAACAGAGTTTGATCAATATTATCATCAATCATGAAATTTGATTATTATAATTTACCAACATCATCATCATCAATCTTCTTCTGTTACTGAGGAGCAGAAGACGATAGGCATTTCTACACAATGGGTCAACCAGCATAATTCTTAAAGCCAACTTTTTCCTTCTTCTCTCCCATCATGCTTCTTAAAATCCCAAGCTATCTTCCGCCTCTTTCTCACATATGACAATTGAAGACAACATGTTTTATTGAGGAGAATAAATGTTATCTTAAGGCTGTTAAAACACAAGATTTCATATTTCTCATTATTTCAATTTTCAATTTGCTTTTCTGTGACTAGTTAACCCTGATATAATACTGAATGGAGGCAGAAGGTCAAATGTCAATGGTTTCTATAGGTAAGAGAAATAGTCAAACAAAAAGCGTCCCCACAGCTTTGTTGGTAGAGCACTCGGGTCACATGAAAAGGCACCGGATCGATCCCAGATGAAATCAAGGTTTTTTTTTTACTAACCCCTCCTGTCCACCCAGCAGTGATTGGGTAGCTGGGTCTGCTAGGTCTGGTTAAAAGTATTTTGCAATAGACTATCATCCTATCAAAAGAGTAGCGAGCAATTGCTATTGTCCGTTTCACGCTATAGACACTGGGATAAACTCCTGTTTCATTGGTCCAAAGGCTCGGATGGACTACGCATTAGGAATGGCATCGCTTGATGTCAACAAATTTTCACAATCCTGAGGTGTTCATTTTAAGTGGACTGCAATCCTACCATAAATGCTATTGTCCTAAAATTAAATCCAAACCACAAAATCAACACAAATGTATTCTAATACCTTTGTCTCCAATTCCTACGACTGCCAGATTGCCTTCGATTTGTGCCACGCCTTTTATCTTTCCGTCTCTCTTTTAGGGTGTCTTGATAGCGTTTCATTTTTACCCATTTCCTACCAGCTGTGTCAAAAGAACACCATACTGATATAAAGAAAGCCAAAATCATCAGCCAGTTACAAGCCATCACACCTGAAACAAATTATGAAATGAACATTTTAAAAAAATAAAAATTCTCTTTATTCAAATTCAGGGGAAATTTTTCTATAAGATCCACCTTGATCCAAGTCTGAGATAGCCCAGGCATCAGCCGCAGTGCAGCACTGCAACGTGAGCAATAGTGGGTAGGCTTCTTGCTCAAGAAAAAAAATACAAGATGCAGAAGCAGGTTTCAAACCTGGGTCACCTGGGTGGAAGTGTAATGCTTTATTCACTCTGTCAATCCTCACCCTAATAATATAAACACATAATGTGGGGAGTGCTTCTATTACTTTTAATTTATCTATTGGTAAAAAAATAGCATAACTACATGCTGACACGCGTATGTGTATTATTTTTTTCTTTTAAATCAAAATGCTTTAAGTATCAATGTTTTTTATTTAGTTATTCTAACTGCCAAATTCTCAGTTCATCTCTTATGGCAGGAAGAAATGTGCATATGGTATTTTGCAATGGCTTACCGCTTGTTACCAGGATTGTAGGTTTGAACTAAAGACCTTCCTTTTCAAGCCATTTTCAGCTAGATGCATTACCAAGAGTGACAAATAAATCTTTTGGATTCATGCTTACAAATCAAGGATATCAATCCTTTAAAAAAAAGGATAACAAACAAACAAAGAAAAGGAAAAACACAAAATCATTATAAATTTTATCTTAAAGATTGAAATATTGAACAGATTTTAAACATCAAAAGGCTACATGATTATCTGATTCAGCTTTTTTTGTTGTGCAATATCCACTAAACATGCTAAAAGTGCTTTACAAAGGGTCCCTGACCAACAGCAACACGTAACATGAGGAACGTGACATAACGCCTGTTAGACGACTCTACATTTTTTCTGACAGAGACAACGCTGTAAACGGTCAGGTACTCATGTTCCACCTGAATACGGTGAGGAATGTGAGTAAAGAGTCTTTTCCAAGGACTCAACTATGCACTGAGCGAGGCTCAAATCCAGGACCTTCCGATCCAAAAGCAAGTGTCATACCACAAGACCACATAGCCACTGATTATATACCACGACTTATATAAACTTACCCAGAAGGGCCTTCTTGGCGGTATCAGGTGTGCAATCAGAGTAGTTTTTCCCAGACCAAACAGCTCCTATTATCAGCCACACCAGGTCTGCTATCCCAACCACTGCAAAACAATCATTATCAAAACATTAATGACTTTATAGAAGGAATGGAATTGACATCACTCAGCTCTTTGTTATTGTTTTTAGCCAGCATCTTTATGAGTAATTCTCACTAAACTATATTAATCAGACTATAAATGTTTAAGGTTACACATTGATTTGTGTGTTGGTACATTAGATCCTACCGGTGAATCATGTGACATTTTTAACTAAACATAAAGCCACAATAAGCATTTTTCTTGTGACAATACCTTGTTGATTGAATGTGTTTAATCGAGCAAAATCATCAACAGTTCTGCTTGCAAAAATAGTTGTAACCAGCTCAAAATACAGATGCTGTGGCGAGACGTAATCATTTCTCTGGCAGTCCAAAAAACAATAACAAAGAGCTGAGTGATGTCAATATCATTCATTTTATTTTCCTCTACTTTTTTAAAGGAATAATTCTACTTGTGACACTTTTAACTCTCAATGGGGGTGATCTATATTAGCCTTCCATGTGCTTGAGGTCATTGGTCACACTGCAAAATCTGCTCAGAGAAAAGTGTTCATAGGTTTCGAAATATCTTTCAACACAACAGGTTATTTTGTTCAGCTTGACACATGGTTATGTTTACAACTGTCATAAACAAAGCAAGCAGTGTGTTTACATTTATTAAGAAATATCCAATTGTTGGACAGCAAATAAATCATGTGATCGATGGACGACAAGCTGAATATAGCTGGAACGAAGTTGGCGTCACTCAGGTCTTTGTTATTGTTTTTGCCATCCATTTTCATGAATAATTCTCACTACACTGTATTAACCAGACTATAAACGTTCAAGGTTACACATAATTTTGTGCGTTGGTCCGTTATATTTTCGGATGGCAATGTTGTGAGTTTCTTAGCCAAGCACACAGCATCTATAGATGCTCCCATTTGTACCAGACTTGGCAAAGGAAGCTAGTGGAAGTGTAAAAAGATTATAAATATAAAACCTATCTACCAATGCTAAGCACAAGCTTGGATCAAAATAAAATAAAATCAGAACAAAAGGTTTAAGAGAGAGAATAGAAGTAGATCTCAGCTTTATTGTTCTCATGTGTTTAATTTGAGACGGTCTCTCTCTCATACATACATGCTCAAAATACTTACACACATACAAGCTCACCACCCACACAAACCATTACAGATAAAATTAAATAAATTTAATTATGCCTTTTCTGCCACAACATCATAAGACATCGTCGCCTAGGCATTCCACGAAGGAATATAGATAACTCATCAAACAAGATGTCTGATGTCAACAGGAATCACCCATGTTGTCCAAGTGAGCAAATTGGGGGTTAATAATCTTGCTCAAGAAAAAAAAACGAAAGTGCCTGAAGCAGGGCTCGAACCCGGATCCTTCCGGGTCACAGTGCAATGCCTTATCCACTCAGCCACTTCGTCCCCCCTTTACCGGTAAAGAGATAGACTAAATGAATAAAAACAAACTGAGGAGAGAGTTAACATTCAATCCTAGAGATTTTCAAAATTCAAAAATTCAAAATTGGAAAAATATGTAATAAAACTGAGTATGTACAAAGATAGTTTTATTCAACTGTCATTAACATGTAAAAACAAAAAATATTAGCTTTGATACTACGCCTATAATTTGTCTCAGAAAAATGTAATAAATGAGCATGGGGTAAAAATAACCCAAGTAAACTACGGATATAGTCGGTGTTAGGGTTGAGAGAGTTAAAGGAGGAAAAGGAATAAAGAGGAAGAGGAGTGTTGGAAGGACAGCAAGCTATACGAGAAAGAAAATTAAAATGAACTTGAAATTGGACTTCAAACTGGATTTGAGTAGGGCGTGATCAATGTCTAATTCAATGGATCTGACATGCATTTATGTGCAGGTCTGATAACCCAATTCCTTATGGGCTCATTGTTCTAATGGGCATAGCAAAAAATGACCCAAAATATTGTTCATTACAACAATGTTAAACTAGGCCCATAAGTGGGTCTGGATGTCAGACCTGCATTAATGTACACGTCGAATGGATCCTATCATTCTATTGATTGGCAGCTAGTTAAAAATTTGTGCACATAAATACTTAATTGTCATATAAATTTAACAATTAATAAATAAAGATAATGAATTAATGTGACCGTTCAATCTGGCAATTTGGATTCTTAAAGTAGAATTTATAGACAGTATATCAAATGTGAGTTTTTATGCTATAATTAGGACAAAAGATGTTTCTAAAAATAACATTAACTCAAGCCTCACAATTGCAGTCATTTTATAATTAAAAAGTGATACTAAGCTGCTAGAAGCTGTGGACTGTAAAAAGTAATAATCAAAAACGGAATAGCAATAAAAAAATTTTAAATACCAAACACAGAACATTTCAGGCTCAAAAACAATCTTCAGCCAAAACAAAAACAAAAATTAAAACATAAATAGATACTTTCAAAAAAACAGGTAGACGGCAGAGAAAAAATAAGCAAGCCCTTTCTACAAAAAGATCTTGGAATGTAAACATTGGCTGAAGAAGGGTTTTGAGCCCAAAATATTCTGTGTTTGTTTTTTGTTCTTTTTTGAAACTGTTTTACTCATTTTTGTTTATTATATTTTTGAATCAGATTCATCCTGATAAAACTACTTTGAGATGAGAATTAACAAATAATAAAATTGACAACAGCCTTTCATTTCATTTCTTACCAATCCTACAATACAGGAGATACTCAATGCTGGCTCGTGGGGCCGGTGTCAAAATACTTCCTCTATTACTGATGAAGGCAATGGCCCCTTCTAAGATGAGGAAGACTGAAAGAATGGTGATGTGTCCGACAATCAGACCATGGAGGTTGAGGGTACATTCCTGTGTCGTGTCGAAATCTACGACACTCAAAACTAACACCAGACCAATGATCCTGTCAGGAAGATAAAAGAAAAGGTCAGCTTCGAAACTTAATCATCATATTTTCTCAAAGCAAGTGGAGCAGGCACTTCATTTCTTGTTCTTACTTTCTGTAAGCAAACTTGAATAATATATCTTTTCATTCCCTTATGTAGAGATGCCAACCCAAACTGAAGAAAAGGTGTAATTTTGAATGAAAAAAGGTGTAATTATGCAAAACAAAGGCATTATTTCATGAACATGTAACACCACAATCATCTGCAATCACTATTGGAAGATTCCTCTCCATTATGAATTTGGTAAATGCTACTTCTGGCCAAATAACATTTCTGGTTTACGCTTAAGAAAAGAAGAAAAGCTGGAAGTTGATGATTAAAATGCAGCTTTCTTCCATCTTCAGTGAGACGAGATTCCTGATGAAGAAAAATTTGCTTAAATCACCCACACGACCTTGATGATGACAAAAAGTTGTAATGTGGAACAAAAAAGCATAAAAGCGTCATTTGATAATAAAAAGTGGAAAATTTGGGTGCAAATTGGCAGCTCTGCTTATGAATGACTAGATACGTAAACAATCGTAGCAAATCAAATGTGATTTTGATAATAAAATTGACATCAAGCATATTCATGGTCAGCAGATCAAACCTCTGAAGCCCCGATTTTCACGATCAGCAGATCAATACTCTGAAGTCTACCTGACATTACAGGTCTGATCCGCTCAAAAGTAAATAAAACAGGGTACACAAAGCTCGTATGTAGACGTCAGAGTTTTGATCCGCCGATCGTGAAAATCAAGACTTCAGAGATTTGATCCGCCGACCATTGATATCTTTATCATTTCAACTCTTTGCCAATCATTTTCTTAAAATGGTCAATAAACTGGTTAATGAAGACCAAACATATAAATACTTCCTAAGGAGTAAAAAGGAGGTACTATTAGTTCAGTTGTGAGCCCCAATAGCTCAGTTGGTAGAGCACTCACTTCATAAACAAAGGGACTGAAATCGGTCCCAGATGAAGTCGAGATTTTTTCTGACTCCCCTGTACATCCAGCATTGGGAGCTGGGTCTGTTATATCAGGTGGAAAGTACTTCGCGATAGACTAACATCCTATCCAAAGGGTATCAAGCAATTGTTATTGTCCGTTTCAAGCTATAAAAAGGCCGGGATAAACTCTGACAACTACTATCTACAATAGCTCAGTCGTCAGAGCACTTGCCTCATAAGCAAGGGGACTCTTATTGGTCCTGGGAGCAAGCAATGTATTTTCTGAGCCCCTAATCAAACAGCATTGCTTGGGTAAGTTGATAATCCTTATTGGTAATGGGAGCAAGCAATGTATTTTCTGAGCCCCTAATCAAACAGCATTGCTTGGGTAAGTTGATAATCCTTATTGGTAATGGGAGCAAGCAATGTATTTTCTGAGCCCCCTAATCAACCAGCATTGCTCGGTAAGTGGGTAACTCTTATTGGTAAAGGGAGAAAGCAATGTATTTTCTCAGCCCCTGACTAAACAGCATTGCTTGGGTAACTGGGTAACTCTTATTGGTCCTGAGATCAAACAATGTATTTTCTGAGCCCCTCATCATCACCATACTGAAATTAAGAACAACTCTTGTCCCAATGGGCTTTCGTTTTCAGACGGACTACTAGTCACTTACCACGCAGAGTGAAGAGCAATGAGGAATGTGGTGGGGACAACCAAATCATCAGAACCAACAGACCATCTTCTGCGGAAGACGACAATCCCTGGCATCTTTGGTCACACTGTCACCACTTCTAAATGTAAATGATTTGGATGATGTGTCACATAATCAGCGAGTCAGACATTCCGCCATCCTCAAGACTCACCCAATTCAACACACTACGTGTCATCTTGTTGCTGATCTTTCTATATTTTAATCATAGATAAAAAATTAAAAAATCAAATTAAATGCTGTTACAAATGAACCAAAAATAAATTAATTTGAACCAATGTGTGCTTTTCCAGGCAATGGAACCAAATTTCGTTTACATACTGTTTAAGTTTTATGTTCAGTGCCTTTTTCATTCTCGCACTCCAATAACACCTAATTCTGTTTATAGCCAGGTATACATCCACGCATAAATCAAATAAGTAGCATATATACTAGGTCTCAAGATAATAGATTTTATTCTTCATTCTTCTCTATCAGAATGTGTGTGTTTTCATTCTTGTTGTACACCCAAACCACCCCCCGTTATACCGCCAGACTCAATGACCGTCAACTTTTTGCCTGGAACAACAGTTTATCTATATAAAAATGCCAAAAACCTTGTTATAATGTCATCTGCCAACCCAATGACAAAAACGCTTTATATTAAAATAATAGAAATAATATTTGTTATATCGCCAATGCTACTCAACAAAATTGTCTTCCAAGTTTTTGATCACAATGAAAAAAAAATAAAATCTGCTAGATTCTTTTCATTTTGATGATATGTTAAGTTGTTTTTTGTTGTTGTTTGTTTTGGTTATAATAGCTGTTTAGACCTAGTTATTATAAGTATGATTTCTAATTAGAGTTCCGGCAGTGATTCCAAATACTGGTTAAATCCCCTACAACATTGGCCAAATTCATTATACAGTCTACTCTGGATAATCACAACTCTGTTAATCGCAACATTCCCCAAGATACAGAATTAATTCTATATAAAAGTCACTGGTTAATTGCAACAAACTTCGGTTAATCACAACAAATTTTCAACTTCAAAAAGTGGTAAATTCAAGAAATTAATCAAACAAAATATCAATTTCATCAAGAGTGAAATCATGACAGGTTGAAGAATCAGGATTGAGCGGGATGTAATGCTACAATAGTTAGTGTGTCACCACTCTATAAGAGAAAAGGAGGGCAGGGCTTTGCAGTATGGGTTTGTGATGTCATCTGTGGCCACTAAATAGAAGGCGAGGGGGCTGGGCATAGTCTTGACAACACATAGTCAATGACAGTTGTAAGGAGAGACAGAGCGATGTCCTTTGTTTTGGGATTGACTATGACCAACGAGTTTGGTGAGAGCTAATTGTCTCTCATCCCGGCTAATCTCTTTGACTCTTACAAAGGTTTAAAGCAAAAGAGTGAAAGTTAATCCAATCTGAATAAGATGTCGACTTGCATCAAAGCTGCTTTTGCTTGACAAAATCTATACAGGACTGCCATAAGGTTTTTGTTTCAATCAAATTGCTCATTCTGTGGTAGACTAAGAACAATATTTACAACAACTGGTTTGAATTTACCAAATATGTGTAAAATGTTGCAATAGTGGACGAGAAACTCAACTTCGGTACATCACAACATTTTCGCTGATCCCAAGGTGTTGCGTGGAGGTGGATTGGACACACCCTTAGAAAGAACGACTCCACTATAACAAAGAAAGTATTGGACTGGAACCCTCAGGTCAGAAGATCAAGGGGAAGGCCACGAGGAACATGGAGAAGAGTTAAAGAAGCTGAGATACAGAGAAGCGATAAGACATGGAATGAGATAAAAGAGAAGGATGGAAACTGTTTGTCTGTGGCCTATACCCTGACCCAAGGTGAAAAAGGCAATGATGATGAAGATGAAGGTGTTGCGATTATCCGGAGTAGACTGTACCACCAAACTTGCTTTAACACCAATTTTGCCTTGGTCCAAAACATGGCGGTATAACAAGGTTTCACTGTACACCTGCCATGTTGGGCACAAGTAGGGCTTCTTGCAACTTATGCTCCACATCCTGATGTCTATAAACATTTCACAGTGGTCCCCGCTGATGTATCATTATGAGTACCTGACCATTTACAGCATTGTCTCGCTGTCAGAAAATAAATTTAATATCGCCTAACGGGCATAAAGTCTTGTTAAGTGTTGGTCAGGGACCTTTTGCATGAGCACATTTAGTGGATATTGCCTATAATAAAATCTAAATTAATTTTCTTTAAAAAGCTCAATAAATCATTAGAAAATTTTATTATTTTATAATTTTTCTCTATTTTTCAAGCCAAAGTACAACAAAAATTAAAACAAAAAGTAAAATAACTGACACGGAGAAATTAAAAAAAAAATCAGAATGAGATTATCGCGCGCTGCTCAAATTATAGAAAAAAGGTTTTACAAACAATGAGTCAAAGGTAAATAGTAATCAGGATAAACGTCTAGTATTATCGCCTTATAATTAAGTGGTAAGAAGATGACAGGCAAGTTTATCCTCTGACAAATGTGTTAATTTCAATGAGGGGAACAATCAGATCAGACACCTTTCTCTTTATCTCTGAACCTTGGGGAATGAAGAGACATAACGGAGTTGGTGATTGTTCATGAGCATTACTAACCAATGTTACAATCACTTTATCTTTATGCAATGTGCGGCTATGTGGTTGTGTGGTATGACACCCGCTTTCGGATCGTAAAGTCCTGGGTTCGAGCCTTGCTTGGCGGATAGTTGAGTCCTTGGAAAAGGCTATTTACTTACATTCTCTCACCGTACTCAGGTGTGAAATGAGTACCTGACCGTTAACACCATTGTCTCTGTCGAAACAAAATGTTAAAAAAAAAAAATGTTACATCACCTATTAGGCATCATGTCTCGTTCTACTCGTTAAGTGTTGCTGTTGGTCAGGGGCCCTTTGTATAGTGCCTTGAACACGTTTAGTGGATATGGCGCTATATAAAAGCTCAATTTAATTTACTTTAATTTGATGTTACTGGTGCCATTCATGGATAATAGTCATTATATTCAGTCACTGTTGAAGTTAAAAAAATATTTTTTAAAATTCTTGATTACTTGACTTGTGATGTTCATTTATGATGGAATATTTCTTATGTTAGGAGGCCCTATCAGAATAATTATGTATTCTTAAGAAACCCTTCACTAAGCAAGATCAGTCTAAAAGTAAAAGTTTAAAAATATAAATTTTAAAAATCATTAAAGAATAAATGGGCCTGTGTTGCTAGAAGGGTGCCATTAGGGTCATCTGTATCTTATGAGTTTTGTGTAATTGGTTAGAGCAGCGGAAGGACTGTGAAGGGGTCAGGAAAAAAAAAGAAAAGAAAAGTTATAATTATAATTGATAGATTAAAAAAAAATAGTAAAATTATAAATTAATATTTGAATAACAGCCAATAGCGCTCAAGTGGCTCTAAAAAGATTTCACTCGTATAAAAATTACTAATCAAATTAGTAAAATGTCAAAGAATAATAAGAGCATTATAATTATACACAGACAATATACTATTTCAGAACTGTAGGGACGAGACTCGTTACTATCACAACCAAGACCCTCTCTCGTCCACATATATCTGACTAGATTACTCAAAGGTGATTTGTCACTGGAGAAAAAGAGGAAAATATCCGGTAATTTTCAGTGGATAATTGTTTTTCAAAATAATAATAATAATAATAATAATAATAATAATAATAATAATAATAATAATAATAATAATAATAATCAGCATAATAATATTTCTAGCCCGACTTGCACTTATATTTATATAACCGAGTAATGTACACATCGATATACCCCAATCTACTGTTCAGTGTTGACGAATTTAAAAAAAAAAAAAAACTCTTCAGAAAAATGCGGGATATGGGGATAAATATTGAACGTCCGTTTATTTAAATACCATATGAATAATTCTCCATTGTCATACAAGAAAGACCACCAAAATCGTCTCAGGAAAAGCCTTTAACTATTATTCGATGGATGACATCCAACGGGGTTCAGAAAACGGTGGAAACACGTACAACATTCGATCAACTGATTTTATAAGGCTATCCCTTCTACTTCTACTACTCACACTCCTTCAAATGGGTTGTATGTGATTTGTAAACCATATTAGTCTATCCTATCCGACGACTCTCGAAAAGCACAATACAGGGTCTAGGTCAAACAGATCATTACCATTATCTACAAGTGTGAGTAACAATCCAGCTATTTGACGCACATTCTGATTGGGTATTGATGCAGCAACGCCACTTGTTGATCGATATTGGTTCGACACACCTTTATTTTATGAAAATCCTTGTTTAAAATTTCTGAAAGTTCACGTTTACAAAAAAAAAATACGTGATAGAATGCATACATTATACGAGAATACCGATCGGTTTGAAAAGACTTGCTCCCATCCTATGTGCTGAAGAACAAAAAAAGGGGAAAACTCAATAATCAATACTTTTCTCCGCCAGCTCGCTCATAGCTCTCAACAAAAACAACACCCGCGCTGACCATACATTGTGAGCGCTACGACAAGCGAGAGAGCGAGTGGGTAGTGAGTCGACGGGTGCATTTGTGTCGATCGAGAGAGAGAGAGAGAGAGAGAGAGAGAGAGAGAGAGAGAGAGAGAGAGATATTACGTCAAAGAAAATAGCAAAGTCAATACGTAGCTTGAAGCTATGAACCATGCACGCGTAAGTTTTGAACAGAAGGGAATATTATATCAATCATCGTGAACTTAACATAGACAAAGTACACAATGATATCAATTCAATAGCTCTAAATATTTTTTTTAAAGAAAGAAAGAAAGAACAAGCAATAAAAACAATAATAGCAGGAATTAGCCGTACTTCTGTACTTTTTCGAAATCACACACGCATACACCTATATCTCTATAATAATACTTCAGCTATCTACATATTCGACTCTCAAGTTTACCTATTTTGTAACGTGTAGGCTTGTGTGCAAGATTGTTATCGAATGTCGTTATTCAAGCTGAAGAAGAATATGAGCCCGGTACTGCAACATTCATTGTTACATAATACAGTGGCTTCTGCCTAAGCCTAAGTGCCCTATTCAAGCAAGAAAGCAAGAAAAACGGACAGAGTATGTAGGACATGCGGAAGGGCACAGAAGCGAAAATAATCCATTGAATAAAAAGCCTATGTGGCTAGCTAGGTATACTCCACCTTCATTCTGACCATACCTGTCATGTTCTGACCTTATTCAAAACGAGTTGTTTTTTCGTTTTCAGTTTTCAAACATATCCTTACCACTCCGATAGTGTTGGATTTTTTTCATGCTTAATTTTGTGTTGTTAAATACCGCACTTCGAATAATTTATTCCTTTTAGTCTTAATTTACAAGCACCTATGCCTTACCTTTAGATAGTTCGAAGATGACGTCACACAGGCCTTTGTTATTGTTTTTTTTTGCCATCCGCGTTTGTGAGTTGTTCTCACTGAACTGTATTAACCTGACTATTAACGTTCATGGATACACACCGTTTTGTGTGTTGGTCCGGTATACTTCCGGATGGCAATGTTATGAGCTTCTTAGCCAAGCGCATACTATCTATAAAACAAACAAAACTTCACTTTGTTATTTACTTACCGAAACGTGGTTAATAATAATAATCTATCTATTACTGTTTATTACATAAAAATAAGTAGGGTTGGGGATCAACATTGCATTGTTCCAAAAAGCAAATGTAAAATTATATATAGATCATCGAGCACAGATTTACTGGCAAATCTAAAAACTATAAAACTATTTTTTGCAGACTGATATACGAGTAACTTGCAAACCTTCTTTATTTCAGGCTAATTCTATCATCCACTTGACTCAAATTAATTATACGAAGAAAATCTGCTAGATAGCTCGTAATACTCAGTCCTTTTTGACGTTTGACTTTCATTACGAATATAATTTATACTACGCAATTCTAGCATATCCACAACAAAATTTGATGACGTAATCCTCTTGATACCATCAAGTAATAATAATCTCATCAGCAACAAAACAACAACAACAACAACAACAAAACCCCCACAAAAATGACGTAATTTTAAATCTCTCTTGATACTATCAAGTGATGATAATCTTTCTAATCTATTTAATTTCTTTAAAAATTAGGTTTGGGGATACACATTCTTTCATAAAGCCAAAGTTAATGTTTTATCATCAAGCACAGAATTGCCGGCAAATAATACAAACACAGTTATATGAAGCAGTTGTAGTTTGAAAATCAATGGAGGTCGAGCGGTGTGAACGAATAGGTACTAGAGAACTTCATGAGTTAGAATATCGTCAGTTACTTTCATTTTAACAAAATTTACTAACTTACATGTCCTATCTAAACAATTAATTCTTCCCGGCTCCACTCTTTCTGTTAGAAAAAAAAAAAAAAAAAGATAGATAATAAAAACTCTGTTAGATAAGTTTTTGTTTTGTTTCTCTCTTATAAGCTTATAATTATACGCTCTCGTTTTTAACTCACTATTTACAGAGATTTAGATGTTCTATTGATTAACTAGACTAGTCGATGGCGGGGTGGGGAGCATGGGGGGGGGGGGGGGGGGGGGGGTGAGTAGGCTGGGAACAAGGCAAGTTGTTACATAGATACTGGTGCATGTTTTTAAACTTTAAAAAATGTCTCAAAGTTATGAAATCAGAATAAAAGTGTATTCATGTGCATTATGTGCTCGTAGATCAAAGTGATATTTGTTTTGATAACATTTCGAATCATATTATAGATTAGGTCTTAGTTACTCAGACTTTCAATTCTCTCTCTCTCTCTCTCTCTCTCTCTCTCTCTCTCTCTCTCTCTCTCTCTCTCTCTCTCTCTCTCCCCTCTCTCTCCCTCTCTATATGTCTCTCTCTGTCTCTCTCTCGGTGTCTACCTTCCCCCCCCCCCCCCACCACCGACTCTCTATCTCTCTCTCTCTGTATATCTGTGTGTGTTTGTGTGTGTATTTGTGTGTATCTATCTGCCTTTATCTATCTAAAATAAAAACGACGTTGAGCAGTTATAAAGCGCAATATCCACTAAACGCGCTCAAAGTGCTTTACAAGGATTCCCTGGCCAACAGCAACACTGAACATGTAGGACGTGACATAAAGCCTGTTCGGCACTATTACAGTTTTTCTGACAGAGACAACGCTGTTAACAGACAGGTACTCATTGTATACCCGAGTAAGGTGAGAGAATGTGAGTAAAGAGCCATTTCCAAGGACTCGTTTATGCACCGAGCAAGGCTCGAACCTAGCACATCCCGATCCGAAAGAGAGCGTCATACCACAAGACCACATATCTATCTATCTATTTATCTTTATCTCGACCTCTCTACCTTTTTCTATCACACACACACACAAACACCCACACATACTCTCTCTCTCTCTCTCTCTCTCTCTCTCTCTCTCTCTCTCTCTCTCTCTCTCTCTCTCTCTCTCTCTCTCTTTTGCGCTGTCCCCTCTCTCCCTCGACCCCCTCCCCCCCCTCTCTCTCTCTCTCTTTCTGACACACACACACACATGCACACACACTCGCGCGCGCGCGCACACACACACACATACACACACAAACACACATTTCCCTCTGCGTTAGAAAATGTAGAAAAATGATGTTTTTTAATACTCCTTTTCCTTACACCGACTTGGTAAACGTCCTCTCGCTTATAGATAGAACGAAGATGACGTCACTCAAGCCTTTGATATTGTTTTATTATTGATTTATTTATTTTGCCATCCGCGTTTATGAGTAATTCTCACTAAACTGTATTAACCAGACAATAAACGTTCAAGGTTACACACAGTTTTGTGTGTTGATCCGTTATATTTCCGGATGGCAATGTTGTGATCTTCTTCGCCAAGCGCATACGAACTATCTATCATGTTTAATATGTAATATAATTGAAATTTGGCACGGGTTCTCGCAGCTTTCTTTATACAGATGTGTTTTCTTCTCACTAAATTCTTTCAGAATAGCGATACAAGCTTTGTGTGTGTATGTGTATGACTGAAGTGAAGAATTAAATTAAATTAAAATTAAATTGAGATTTTATATTGCGCAATATCCACTAAACGTGCTCAAAGCGCTTTACAAGGGGTCCTTGGCCAACAGCAACATTCAACATGTAGGACGGGACATGACGCCTGTTAGGCGATATTACATTTTTTTTTTCGGACAGAGACAACGCTGTTAACGGCCAGGTACTCATTTTACACCTGAGTACGGTGAGAAAATGTGAGTAAAGAACCTTCTTCTGGATTCAACTATGCGCTGAGCGAGGCTCGAACCCAGGACCTTCCGATCCGAAAGCGAGTGTCATACCACTAGAACACATAGCCGCACTAATATTATTTTTTTTATCTGGATGCCGCTTAGCGGGTTGTCAGAGTCATCTCCTCAAATTGTATATTATGTAAAATGGCAAGATTTGATAGCATGGCATGCAATTCTATAAACATTATAATTATTATAAGAAATAGCGTGTATTTTATTAAAACACATACCATCAATACACAAATGCCATGTTTACCGACTTGACATTGAACACCCACAAAGGAAGGAGCCCCTGAGCTTCTTATCTTAATATTTTCATGTTAGTCTCCGTATTATACTTTGTTTAGTGTTATGATCATGTATGTACTTGGTACAAATCGGATTTTGCATAACACACCTAACATTTATGGACCATAAAAGGTAAGCAATCAATGAGCTCACTTTTGTAGTACAAGGCATTCTTTTCGATTATCGAACTTTAAATCATTGCAACGATTAATGCATAATTGATTGTTGCTATGGACGCGGTGGGGATCGAGGTTGTGAGTTGTGAGTGTACCTTGGGATTCTTGATTAAATCGATTTAGCGTGCAATCAAACTAATCAATCGTTCAATTTATTAGTTAATCAATGAATCAATTCAATCATCACCGTCGTCGTTGTCGTCGTCGTCATCACCATCGCAATCACAATCGTCGTTGTCGTCATCATCATCATCATCATCATCATCATCATCATCATCATCATCATCATCATCATTGCCATCACCATCATCACCACCACCATCATCACCAACATCATCATCATCATCATCATCATCATCATCATCATCATCATCATCATCATCATCATCATCATCATCATCACCACCACCACTACCATCATCATCATCATCATCATCATCATCATCATCATCATCATCATCATCATCATCATCATCATCATCATCATCACCGCCACCACTACCATCATCATCATCATCATCATCATCATCATCATCATCATCATCATCATCATCATTATCATCATCATCATTATCATCGTTCTCGTCAACAACACCATCCCGACCACAACTAACATAACAACATTACATGTCTACAGGTCATCGCATCCTTTAAATGCCTTTGATATGAAAAATAGAAAACGATCTATCAATAATATCACCAATGAATGATTACGTAAATAAGTAAGAAACAATTCCTGGTCATATTGATTGATATCTCTCATCGATCCCAGTTTTCAAACTATTCATAGAACATGCATTCTTTGTTTTTGAATATAATGTCATTCCACAAGAGAAAGGTACGAAACATAAAAGGTGTTTGTCAAACATTAGAATTATAATATTTGTAGAGGTAAAGTCTAAATTTATCTCCTCTTGTAAACGATAGAGCGGAGAAAGTAATGAATTGTGATGAATCAATTACCATCATCACAACAACCGCCACCATCATCACCACCACAACCACCATTGCTATCACCACTAACACTACAACCACCACCACCATCACCACCACCACTACAACCACAACGACCACCATCACTATCACCACCACCACCACAACCACAACCACAACCACCACCATCACTATCACCACAACCACCACCACCATCACCACCACCACCACCACCACCACAACCACGACCACAACCATCACTATCACCACTAACACCACAATCACTACCACCACCACCACCACACCCATATCACCACCACCACCAAGGTGACTTCGCGAAGTCCCAGGTTTGAGAGATTTTGCCAAGATGAAGGTCATTTAAATCGATCGATATTTGAAGGACGAGTTTTCTGGCCAAATGTTTTAATATGGGTATTTCCAGAGTTCGGCAGAATACTGACTAAATGTGACTCATCGTCTCAAAACGGTATTATGTCGGAACGAACCAGATGCTTAAAAGCCGAATTAAATGAATTATCACCCTATAATATGATATTCATTCTCCTCAATAAAACATACAAACTCAACACAAGCCTGATATTTCTGGCTATAAATTCAATTTTCAACATCTTAACCAACCCGACTTAATACCGTTTTGAGGGTCACAAATTACAAGTGCCTCATCATGACAGCCCTTGATGATCCGATCTCGCTATTTTCTGATTTCACTCGAGTTAATATAGTGGTTCAAACGATTGGGTTTTTGATCATCATCATCATTATCATCATCATCATCATAGCTTGTCGCTCCAACACCGAACTCCCTCCACAGTATCTAGGGAGCAGACTCTTAGGTCATGGACAGTGCAGCTGGGCTCGTCCTGGCATTTTCTAAGGATGTGCTCCATCGTCTGCTCTGGTCATCCATATGTACACAAGCTGGTCTCAGCCAGCACCCACTTTTTTCATGCTTCCAGGTGTTCTCCCGAGTTTTGCCCGTGCTCTGTTCAGTGTTACCCATTTATTCCTGGGGAGCTCAGTTCCGTAGGGCAGTTCTTCTCTCGGAGTTTTTGATGTAGTCTAAGGAGAGATCCTTTACTAAATCGGATTCAAAGAAATCCAAGTATCTTTATTTTTATTTGGTTTTGGTTTAGTAAAAGTGTCTTATAGCTTTGCCTTGGGTTATTAAAAAAGTGGGTATAGATATAGATTAAGTCAGTCGTCCGTCAAAAAAAAAGAGCTTTTATGTAGAGCAATATCCACTAAACATGCTCACATCTCTTTTCAAGTGGTCCCTGGCCAACAGCAATACTTAACATGTAGGACGGAACAGGATGCCTGTTAGGCGATATTACATTTTTTTCGGACTAAGACAACGATGAGGGTCAACGGCCAGGACTCATTTTACACATGAGTGCAGTGAGAGAATTGAGTAAAGAGCCTTTTCCAAGGATTCAATTATGCGCCGAGCGAGGCTCGAACCCAGGATCTTCCGATCCGAAAGCGAGTGTCTTCCACAAGACCACAGAAGTCCGTCAAATTCATGAGGCCTATAGAGATAGAGTTTATCCGGTCTCGGTAGCCTTAAGTGGACACGAACTTCCTTGGTAGCTACCCTTTTGACAGGATGCTAATCGATTCCAGTCATCTTTTTCCCCCGTTAGATCTAACAGACCCAGCAACCGAATCACTCCTGACATGACAGGGTAAGAAAAAAACAGTTTGAGATTATTTTTTTTTTTTGGCATGATGAGGGCCATTTTAATATCGATCGATATTTGAAGGACGAATTTTCTGGCCAGATTTTTTAATACAAGTGCGGGCAGGTAACTGATTAAAAAGGACCGACGTGACCGTGACACATTGAATGTCGAATATACCGACGTGTAGTGAGTATTTAGAACACATAGGAACAGACACAAGCAGTTGGTCATAGTGACCAGACACAAACAGTTGGGGGGGAAAAAAGTCATTAATCATTGGATAACTTCAACATGTATTTATTTACGAGTGTACGTGAAGGTACGTAAAGTAGGTACACGTAAAATTCCAAAAGCAAAACATTATAATTTATTGTCGGTAGAGCATAGAGTGAGAGAAGGGGACGAGATAGACAGATATATAGATAGACAGACAGACGGACAGATAGATAGATAGACAGACAGACAGATATATAGATATATAAACAGATAGACAGCTAGTAGGTAGACAGACAGGTAGGCAGACAGGCAGACAGATAGATAGATAGATAGATAGATAGATAGATAGATAGATAGATAGATAGATAGATAGATAGATAGATGGATGGATAGATAGATAAACACACAGACAGACAGATAGATAGATAGAAAGATAGATAGACAGATACATAGATTGATAGATAGAAAGATAGATAGATAGATAGATAGACAGGTATATATATGACTTGACTTAGATGCCTTTCGCGTCTCGACCGAAAGATCGGGTCGCCTTGGCTGTTTCCAGTATTTCCTGTGTGAGGTGTCTCCAATATTGCCGGTCCTCTGCTAGGGTTCTCAGATTTTCAAGGTCCCCTGCCGTTATGAGACTAATGCTTTGTCCAAGTGTTGTGAGGTTTTTGTTTAGGATCACGGGGAGTGTTGTGATCGGTCTTCCTCTGAAAAGGTTCCCGTGTTTTTGGAAGTATCCCGACATGGCTTGGTTTGCTGGTATGTTTTTGTCCCTGCGTAGTATGTGACCGAAAAGTTGCCATCGTTGTTGTAAAATGTCAAGGGAGATTGGTCTTTCTTTTGTGATCTTATAGAGTGATTCATTTGAGATCTTTTTGGGTATTTGATGTCCAGTACCCTTCTTAGCTGTGTGCGATGGAAGGCATCCAGATGTTCTTCTTCGGATTTTGTCAACGCCCAAGTGCCGCAGTTATACAGAAGTACCGGTTTTACAAGAGCATGGTACAGTTTCAGTTTGGTTTTTCTCTTTATTTTGTCACCCCTAATCCATACATTGGGGAGTTTACTGAGTGCGGCGTTTGATAGCTGTTTTCTTCTTTGTACATCCTCGGTGTCTCCAATTAGTGAGCCGACTTTCTTTGTTCTTTTCCATTCCTCTTTGTTCCTCGATATTGTTGTAAATTCGGTTTTATTGGCATTGACTTGGAGGTTATATTTCATGAGGGTATTTTGTATGATGTCTATATTTGCTGGTGTTGATCCAATAAAATCGACATCATCTGCATAGGCGATTTCTCTAGGGATTGCATTCTCAATATGAGTCGTTGGTTTTGGAATGACTTTTCGAACTTCTTTCAGAGCGTGTTCTAAGTATATTGTGAACAGAATCGGGCTCAGACTATCTCCTTGGGGGGTCCCGATGTTACTTTCGAACTGCGTCTGTTTTGTGGCCCCGTATATCCTTGGTTGTATCTTTGTGTTGCTGAGGAGAAATCGGATTATTCGGAGCTCGTCTTCGTCTACTATTTCTGTTAATATCTCCAAAAGTTTTCCTCTGTCGATCGTATCAAAGGCTGCGGACATATCGATTCCGGTTATTGTTATGGATATGTTTTCTTTGAGTGCCTTTGCTGCCAACCATTTATGTGTCCATACAACGTCCGATGTGCTTCGGTCTTGGCGAAACCCGCTTTGGCTATGTGATAGATAATTTTCTATTTTCGGTCTAATTCTGTTGAGGACAATATATATATATATATAGATACACAGATAAATAGACGCGTTTACAATGTTGACAAGAAGTGTGATCATCGTTCATGGTTTAAAAAAAAAAAATTAAAAAATGAAGGATTAATAGAATATAATTTTTTTTCCATTGAAAAACACCCAAAGTTCTTACATTGGAAAAGACCCAAAGTTCGTATTTCTTATCATTTTATTTATTATTTCTCAGGGTATGATTCATCTCAACCTAACACCGTTTAGAGAAGGAAG